>NC_139989.1:12814568-13051167 GCF_964263955.1 Coregonus lavaretus
CTCTTTCTCTATCTGTCTCCCCCCCCCCCTCTCCTCTTTCTACCCTCCCCTCTCTTGTTTAGCCCTATGGGGGTGATTGTCAAAGACTGTAAAGTACCCACGACTGGACTGGCGCCTTATTTTAAGGCCAGACTACCAGGAAGCCTCTTAAATTTATCACTGGCCTTTCACCTCCTTACTGGACCAGAAGTCGTGACGTGCACACCCAATTATATCTCATTCATACTGTGTAAAAGGTTTATTTAATTGTCGGAAAATTACCATGAATGTGAAGTCACTCCTTCTCCCCCTTACACCATTATAACCCTGCTTTGCTGTTTTCAGACAACTGAGTCTGAATCGGGCAGGCAACTTAAATGAAGGACTCTCAGCCTAAAAAAGACACTGAGGAAGTTTCCATATTCCTGTAGATATCTCCACACCCCAGGTAGTGAAAGTTGAGGGGGTGGTGCTTGAGGCACTGAAGAAGTTGGTTTTGGAAGAGGTCAAACTAGTTGAACAGGACATATCCAGACAGTGGAGAACCTTTTCACCCAGGGTCCTTCCATCCAACCACCCAGGTCAGGATTATCTATCCCTGTATCCATGCAGGGACAGGTATGTTCTGTTATGTGTGTGGCATGATGGCACCATAGAAATATCATCAATTCAATTCCCATGGGTAGCACCGCCCCTGATAGGGCCAGTAAAGTTAATGGGAAACTCAGCAAAATATAAAAATACAGCAAAATATGGAGAAAACCCCTGCTCTTAAATAGTGTCAGTTGATGTTCTGGTCATGCCAGCAATGGTGCCATTCCTGCTCTGGCCATTTGAGTCACTTGTAGGCATGGTAATGCTAAAAGGCAGGGGTCCATGGTAGCACTGCCTCTTAATGGGCTAGAGAAGGGCCACTGCTCCCTCCCCTCTGTTCATTCACATATACAAAAATGGCATGAAGCCCAGACCCCATGGAAAGAGAGGGAACAGGGGGAACAGGGGGAAGAGGGTGAGGGGGTGGAGGGTACTTCCCAGTAGCTTCTGGTTGGCAGTCTCTCTTTCTCTCTTCCTTCCCTTCTCTTCTCTCTCTTCCCTCTCTTTCTCTCTTCCCCTCTCTCTCTCTCTCTCTCTCTCTCTCTCTCTCTCTCTCTCTCTCTCTCTCTCTCTCTCTCTCTCTCTCTCTCTCTCTCTCTCTCTCTCTCTCTCTCTCTCTCTCTCTCTTTCTCTCTCTCTCTCTCTCTCTCTCTCTCTCTCTCTCTCTCTCTCTCTCTCTCTCTCTCTCTCTCTCTCTCTCTCTCTCTCTCTCTCTCTCTCTCTTCCTGTTGGCAGTCAGTCTGTCTGTGGGGCCTATGGAGAGAAAATAGATGTTATTATTTTCCCCGTTGACTCGGTCCAACTCTGTCTAGTTCTGTCCCAGAGAGCCAGAGGCTAGAGGAAGGCTTGTGTCCCAGCTCTCCTCTACTCCTGCTGGGTTGGATGGCAGCATGTTGTCCCTGTCCCCTGTTGTCCCCACTGAAGGGTTTAGAGAGCCAGGATGGTCATCAAATTAACAATCTGGGCCAGTGACAGTCATGCTTTGAGGCCACCTGTCTGATATTGGAGAGGAGACTGACAGTTCTGCTTAGTCATTGCTTAGTCATTGCACGGACCAATGGAGTATGTGTGGCAAGTTATTATGTGACTTGTTAAGCACATTTTTACTCCTGAACTTATTAAGGCTTGTCATAACAAAGGGGTTGAATACTTATTGACTCAAAATATTTCAGCTTTTCATTTTCGAAAAACATAATTACACTTTGACATTATGGGTTATTGTGTGTACGCCAGTGACCCAAAAAATATAAAATGTAATCAATTTTAAATTCAGAAAGTATTCACACCCCTTTACTTTTTCCACATTTTGTTGTGTTACAGCCTGCATTTAAAATTGATTACATTTTATATTTTTTTAGTCACTGGCGTACACACAATGCCCCATAATGTCAAAGTGTAACTATGTTTTTCGAAATGTTCCTGAGTAGCCGAGTTACAGTTTTGACTTAAATCTGCTTGAAAATCGATGGCAAGACCTGAAAATGGTTGTCTAGCAATGATCAACAACAAATTTGATAGAGCTTGAAGTCTTTTGAAAAAAATTATTGGCAAATGTTGCACAATCAAGGTGTGGAAAGCTCTTAGAGATTTACCCAGAAAGACTCACAGCTGTAATCGCTGCCAACGGTGATTCTAACATGTATTGACTCAGGGGGTTGAATACTTATCTAATCAAGATATACTCTTTTTTTATTATATATTTTTTACAAATGTTAAAATGTTTCTTCCATTACAGAGTATTTTGACATTACATAGTATTTTGTGTAGATCGTTGACAAAAAAATGACAAATCCATTTAAATCTCATTTTGTAACACAACAAAATGTGTAAAAAGTCAAGGCGTGTGAATACTTTCTGAAGGCACTGTATTGGGCCTTCTTTTTGCTTGGATGACTGTAGTCAATCTAAGCCATAAATCTTAGTTTCATCATCAATGTTTGCAGCTTTGAATCAATTATGTACAATAGTTCAATTTAATACAATCTTAATTGGTGCTAAACATTTTATATATTTCATACTTACCTTTGGAAACATTATTCCAGAGCTACTGAATAAAACCTTGCTGAAAAGCCAAAAGGTAAATCGCCAAGCCGTGTGGAAAAAAGACATAAAGATAGAGAGAATTTATATGTATTTACTTAATTAGCCCTTAATTAGAAATCAAAGTGTGCCTTCCAAAGGGCACCCTATTCCCTATATAGTGCACAATTTTGACCCTCTGGGACGCAAACAAAGATGCACAGTAACTTGTTGAAATAACTTGTTTTATTTGGTTCCATAGGGTATGGTATAATTTAGGCTGCCGCAGACCAGGCCTAAGTTAGTGCATATTGCTGTACAGCAAGGCTACTACAGTATGTGAGTCAAACATGTCAGTTAAAGAGCATTTTCCCAAAGTTAGTCTGAGGTTTATAATATTCCTGTGGTGTCTTACTGTAACTTTACCAGTCTGTCAGCGGTACAGCCGCACAGCACGCCCAGACAGGGTGATTTGTTTTAACGAAGGGTTATTAAGTACATTGAGACAGGCAGGCCTTTCTTTCTCTCTCTCTGCCCAATAAAAGAAGATCATATAAAAAGACCTGCTGCTCTGTGTTATTAATAAAAACCAGAGGACAACTGGTCCCAAATGGCCCCCTATTCTCAATATAGTGCACTACTTTTGACCAGAGCCCTATGGGTCCTTATGGAGCTCTGGTCAGAAATAGTGCACTATTTAGGGATAAGGGTGCCATTTGGAATGCAGATTTGGAGACACTTTCCCTCCTTGCAGATGAGCCTAGTGGCTCCCCAGACAGATGCACTAACATTCCTCCATGCTTTATTTATAGTCTGAATTTCCTGTACACATTCCCACTGGATGGAGAAGCACAGTCTGTGTTTGCGTGTGTGTGTGTCTGGGATGACTGGCGGGAAGCTGGGGATGGGTCATGGTGTTATCGGCCCCTGTAAAGTTGAAGACTCATGGAGGGAAAAATAGAGAGGACTTACAAAGGACTGATTCACTGTTGAAGATGCACCCAGGTGTGTTGGGTTAGGTTTAGGCATCAGAGTGAAATGTGTGTGTCTGGGGCGGTACCTTGTGTGTGTGTGTGTGTGTGTGTGTGTGTCCGTGCGTGCGTGCGTACGTGTGTGGGCCTGTGTAAATTCCCATGCAACCTCCGTACAGTAGATTGAACACCAAAATAGCCCCAGCAGTAAAGTCCGATCCCCTGAACAGGAAGCATGGTGAATGCACGACTTCCTCCCAACACATATACACACAGCTCCCAAGGCCCAGGAGTGGGCGTGTCATGAGGACAGACAAACCAAGGCCTGGGTTCCCACTTCCATAAACGCACGCACACACTCACTCACACACACAAACAAACACACGCACACAATAGCAATTAATTGGGGAGGACGGGCTCGTGGTAATGGCTGGAGCAGAATCAGTGGAATGGTATCAAACACATCAAACGCATGGTTTCCATGTGTTTGATGCCATTCCATTCGCTTCGTTCCAGCCATTATTATGAGCCGTTCTCCCCTCAGCAGCCTCCACTGATACACACACACACACACACACACACACACACACACACACACACACACACACACACACACACACTAACACACACACACACACACACACACACACACACACACTAACACACACACACACACACACACACACTGTGACACAGAGGTACAGAGGCAGGTGCGGCTAGTTGAGCTGCTGTCTGCTGCACCTGCGCTCTGCTGTCTCTGTGTCAGAGTGTGTGTGTGTGTGTGTGTGTGTGTGTGTGTGTGTGTGTGTGTGTGTGTGTGTGTGTGTGTGCTCTGTTGTCTCTCTCTCTTCCACCAGACACAGATTTCATGCCTTTACTGTGCCCTCCTTTGTTAATAGGACAGTAGACAGAGACGCACGCACACACACACACTTCCTGCCTCTATGTTACAGAATAACAGATTTGTGTGGTTGAACTGGTCAGTCACGTTGTGGGGCATGTCTTCACAGTACACTGGTTCAGTCTACTGGACAGTGTGGAGCAGACCTGGGTTCAAATGGCATTTTAAATCTTTCAAATACTTTGAGCATTTGAGCTAGCCTGCCAGAAGTGCCAAATGGGCAGAGATAATTGTATTGGGACTATTCTATTGGTCCGTTAAGCCTGGCAAGCTCAATCAAACAGAGTATTTGAAATGATTTCAAATAGTATTTGAACCCAGGTCTGGTGTGTAGGGAAATGCACCAAACAAACTCAGCCTGTTGTTTCTATCTCCATCACTGGGCCTCAAAGCCTTTTGTCTTCTCTCTGTCTGTTAATGAGGGAGCATTTAAATACACAGTGCATGGCAATAGACTGGGGCTTGTATTCATAAACCGTCTCAGAGTAGGAATGCTGATCAGTTTTGCATATTAGACTGTATTGAATGGACATTGGGGGACCTGGTCCTAGATCAGCACTCCTACTATGAGACACTTTTTGAATACCATCTCCAGTCTATTGCAGCGCACTGTGAATCTCATCAAAAAAGTATTATGAGTTTGTCTAGCTAAGCCCTATTGTATCCACACTATCCATACCCAACAGCTTTCTCTGCTGTTTCTCAGATAAAGGAGACTGGTTTATACATGTTCCTGTTTCAGCAGTCACAGATGCATGGAGTAATTACTGGGAAATGTGTCTCTGTCTCTGGAAGTGGAAGTGCGTGCTGTTTCCACTGGCCCAGTTAGGACAACAAAGAGCCGCTCAGTGAATGGTCTCTGTCAGGACAAAAGGGCCAGTTCCCCAGGACAGTAGAGTCTGAGAATGAAGCGTCCATTCATCTCATCAAATGCGATATACTATACCTCACCTGTGACCTGGGCCATATTACTCCCCGTCACATAGCACTCTATGGACAGTTTAAGCCAATAGAACTTTGGTTAAAGTTCTGAAGTTCTGAACTAACACGTGTTTCCAGTAACAAACGTGGAAGTCCTCTAACCTGGAACAGAACTAATAGAGGCATTGATTTGATACAGTTGAAATGATTAGTTCAATTAGTTCAACTGCACACCCTGTCTGTCACTCCCTAGGACCAAGATTGGTGGTTAGCCTAGACCTATGAAACTGACCCTGGTCGAACCACGTTCCCTTATTAGTTGGGATGCAACAAAGAGAAAGGAGAGAGGAGGGTGGGTGGGAAGCTAAGGGAATGGCCAGGCTCCAGAGTTCTGTGATTTCTATGGCGACAGAACGCTTTACCGTAAGAGCGCCAGGCCGTCTGAGACCTGCCTAGTTCCTGAACTAAATGCCAACAAGGCTTTGTGTGAATGGGCTGTTACACAACTCTGGCCCCTCAACTTCTTCTCTCTCCTCTACTAAGCAGAGCTAGGGGTTAGAATGGACGACATACTAGCTAGCTGACTCCCTGTGTTAAATCTTTATCTCTGCGTCTCTATGGGAAACAGAGAAGAGAAGGACACTGTGGTCCACTCTGGCACAACACATGGTCTGCGTCCCAAATGGCACCCTATTCTATATGGGCCCTGGTCAAAAGTAGTGCACTATGTAGGGAATAGATTGACATGTGGGACGAAGATTTGAAATCCGTTAGTTAGGTTGCTTCCTGACACCAACACATCTTGCCAGTAATGTGATGTAACAATAGGACAACAGGACCATGATGGAGAGGAATGGTTTTTCTGATTGGATACAAAGACCACAAGAGGGAGATGCTGGATGTATGGAGTGTGTTAATGTACTCCGTCTTTTGTGTGTGTGTGTGTGTGTGAGAATTAAGAAAAAACAGAGAGAGAAAAGAAGAGTGTCTTTCACCATGTAACCACACACATTCAGTCAGTTTTGTGATGGGAATACTCTCCCTCCCACGCAGCGAGACGGAAAGCTTAATAGAAATGCCAGAACACAATAATGCAGCAAATAGTTTTAGAAAAAATGCATGTAACCGATCCCATGTTGCAGAAATATGTTTCAAAGCTACAAAGCTACCCTCAACATCTGTTTGCACAATGTAGGTTAAAACCAATGGGGGGAGCGTGCAAAAGTACAGTAACTGCTTGATGTATTACATTGAAAACAGTGTGGTCTGGTCTCTGTGGATGTCATAGTGGTTCAGATATAGTACAATATACTGTCTTCTATCAGAAAATACTACCATTACAGCATCTCTATTAGGTACTGGATACAAATATAATAATCCTTTTGTAGTTATTTTTACAGGAGCTCTGTTTGACTTTTCTAAAATGTTGCACATGGAAAGTACAGCATATCCCTGTTCTCTCTCAGTCCAGACATACATCATTCATCCCTGTTTGTCTCCTTAGTTCACCTTTACGTTATTGTAGCTCACCTATGGAGCCCATAACATATACGTCCCAAATGACACCCTATTCCCTACATCAGGGCTGCCCAACCCTCTTCCTGGAGATCTACTGTCCTGTAGGTTTTCAGTCCAACCCTAATTTAGCACATCTGATTCAGCTAGTTAAGGTCTTGTTGAGCAGCTAATAAGTAGAATCAGGTGTGTTAAATTAGGGTTGGACTGAAAGCCCACAGGACGGTAGATCTCCAGGAAGAGGGTTGGGCAGCCCTGATCTACATAGTGCACTACTTCTGACCAGAGGTCTATGGTCCCTGGTCAAAATTAGTGCACTATATAGGGAATAGGGTGCCATTTGGGGTGCACTCCCAAGGAACGGTTTCTGCTCGAACCCAAACCAGATGTGGTCTATTGGACTAAGGGAACATCCTTCAAACGGAACCTCAAGATAGACTCTTGTAAAGAGTATATCTGGAAGTCCCCTTACATCCTGGTATTTGAGTATTTATTGAGAACGTCTGTCCGTCTGACAGTCCCTTGACTGCGGTCACGTAATCCTAGGCATGGGTTGATTCCCATATGGCACCTTATTCCCTACATAGTGCTCCAAGTAGTACATTATAAAGGGAATAGGGTGCCATTTGGCACACAGACATTGAGTTCTCTCCTTGTCCCGTAGAGGGGCCGTGATAACGTCTGCTTTTGATCGGCGGTGAGGCCGGTTCCTTTCCCAGACACAGTGGTTTCCTGCAGAAAGACATCCGCTCCTGGAGAACACTGTGTCTCCTTCTGGGAGTGGAGCGGCCATTGGTTAATGAGTATAAGGATGGAGAGTTTGAGACAGACAGTGGAGGATATGTGGACATGTGTTCCCTATCACTGGGCTGCATGCGTCTGAGTCCTTTGTGACTGGTGTGGTGCTAGGCTGGCTCAACCATGGTCCCTTGGTGTGGTTAACCCAAGCCCCAGGCCATTGTGAGTTAGTGATGCAGCTGAAGTGAAGAAGAAATTCAGCAACTCTGGAAGGACAGTGGAAGACTGGTAAAACGGATGATTGTTAAAACCAACATGTTTCGCCCTGTAGCCTTCATCAGATTTGTCCCCCCTTCAATTCATGCACCTTGGTTTGAGAGTGAAGTAGCAGCAGTGGGCCGTTCCCTTTAGTGATGCAGCTGATGCAGCCATTTTGTTGACAAGCACAAGTCTTCTTTATCTTCCTGAGAAAAAACACTGTTAAAGAGGAACTGACGGATTTAGCCTCGGTTTCAATCCTCATTAGGAAATGCGGCTGAGAACGAGATTTGGGTTTTGGAGGCGTGTTTTGATGTGGGTGTCTCTTGTGTGTGTATTCGCACGTGGGAAGCGTTTGTACATTCACTCTACCAAAACAGTACATTTTACATTTACATTTTAGTCATTTAGCAGACGCTCTTATCCAGAGCGACTTACAGGAGCAATTAGGGTTAAGTGCCTTGCTCAAGGGCACATTTATGTCATTTAGCAGACGCTCTAGACCAGAGCGTCTCACAAATTGATGCATTCACCCTATAGCCAGTGGGATAACCACTTTACAATTATTATTATTTTTTTTTTATTTGTTTGGGGGGGGCGGGGGTAGAAGGATTACTTTATCCTATCCCAGGTATTCCTTAAAGAGGTGGGGTTTCAAATGTCTCCGGAAGGTGGTGAGTGACTCCGCTGTGGGGTGGGGGGGGGGGGGGGGTAGAAGGATTACTTTATCCTATCCCAGGTATTCCTTAAAGAGGTGGGGTTTCAAATGTCTCCGGAAGGTGGTGAGCGACTCCGCTGTGTGTGTGGGGGGGGGTAGAAGGATTGCTTTATCCTATCCCAGGTATTCCTTAAAGAGGTGGGGTTTCAAATGTCTCCGGAAGGTGGTGAGTGACTCCGCTGTCCTGGCGTCGTGAGGGAGCTTGTTCCACCATTGGGGTGCCAGAGCAGCGAACAGTTTTGACTGGGCTGAGCGGGAACTATGCTTCCGCAGAGGAAGGGGAGCCAGCAGGCCAGAGGTGGATGAACACAATGCCCTCGTTTGGGTGTAGGGACTGATCAGAGCCCGAAGGTACAGAGGTGCCGTTCCCCTCGCTGCTCCAAAGGCAAGCACCATGGTCTTGTAACGGATGCGGGCTTCAACTGGAAGCCAGTGGAGTGTGCGGAGGAGGGGGGTGACGTGAGAGAACTTGGGAAGGTTGAACACCAGACGGGCTGCGGCATTCTGGATGAGTTGTAGGGGTTTAATGGCACATGCAGGGAGGCCAGCCAACAGCGAGTTGCAGTAATCCAGACGGGAGATGACAAGTGCCTGGATTAGGACCTGTGCCGCTTCCTGTGTAAGGCAGGGTCGTACTCTCCGAATGTTGTAGAGCATGAACCTGCAGGAGCGGGTCACCGCCTTGATGTTAGCGGAGAACGACAGGGTGTTGTCCAGGGTCACGCCAAGGCTCTTCGCACTCTGGGAGGAGGACACAACGGAGTTGTCAACCGTGATGGCGAGATCATGGAACGGGCAGTCCTTCCCCGGGAGGAAGAGCAGCTCCGTCTTGCCAGGGTTCAGCTTGAGGTGGTGATCCGTCATCCATACTGATATGTCTGCCAGACATGCAGAGATGCGATTCGCCACCTGGTTATCAGAAGGGGGAAAGGAGAAGATTAGTTGTGTATCGTCAGCGTAGCAATGATAGGAGAGGCCGTGTGAGGATATGACAGAGCCAAGTGACTTGGTGTATAGGGAGAAAAGGAGAGGGCCTAGAACTGAGCCCTGGGGGACACCAGTGGTGAGAGCACGTGGTGCGGAGACAGCTTCTCGCCACGCCACTTGGTAGGAGCGACCGGTCAGGTAGGACGCAATCCAGGAGTGAGCCGCGCCGGAGATGCCCAGCTCGGAGAGGGTGGAGAGGAGGATCTGATGGTTCACAGTATCAAAGGCAGCAGACAGGTCTAGAAGGACAAGAGCAGAGGAGAGAGAGTTAGCTTTAGCAGTGCGGAGAGTCTCCTTGACACAGAGAAGAGCAGTCTCAGTTGAATGACCAGTCCTGAAACCTGATTGGTTTGGATCAAGAAGGTCATTCTGAGAGAGATAGCAAGAGAGTTGGCTAAAGACGGCACGCTCAATAGTTTTGGAAAGAAAAGAAAGAAGGGATACTGGTCTGTAGTTGTTGACATCAGTGGGGTCGAGTGTTGGTTTTTTGAGAAGGGGAGCAACTCTCGCTCTCTTGAAAACGGAAGGGACATGGCCAGCGGTCAAGGATGAGTTGATCAGCGAGGTGAGGTAGGGGAGAAGGTCACCGGAGATGGTCTGGAGAAGGGAGGAGGGGATGGGGTCAAGCGGGCAGGTTGTTGGGCGGCCTGCAGTCACAAGTCGCAGGATTTTATCTGGAGAGAGAGGGGAGAAAGAAGTCAAAGCATAGGGTAGGGCAGTGTGAGCAGGACCAGCAGTGTCATTAGACTTAACAAACGAGGATCGAATGTCGTCAACCTTCTTTTCAAAGTGGTTGACGAAGTCATCCACAGAGAGAGAGGAGGGGGGGGGGGGGGAAGAAAATGTAGAGAGGAGGGAGTGAAAAGATGCCAGGTCGGCAGGGAGTTTAGTTTTCTTCCATTTCCGCTCCGCTGCCCGGAGCTCAGTTCTGTGAGCTCGCAATGAGTCATCAAGCCACGGAGCTGGAGGGGAGGACCGAGCCGGCCGGGAGGATAGGGGACACAGAGAGTCAAAGGATGCAGAAAGGGAGGAGAGGAGGGTTGAGGAGGCAGAATCAGCAGATTGGAGGGAGAAGGATTGAGCAGAGGGAAGAGATGATAGGATGGAAGAGGAGAGAGTAGTGGGAGAGAGAGAGCGAAGGTTGCGGCGGCGCATTACCATCTGTGTAGGGGCAGAGTGAGTAGTGTGGGAGGAGAGCGAGAGAGAAAAGGAAACAAAGTAGTGGTCGGAGACATGGAGGGGAGTTGCAGTGAGATTAGTAGAGGAGCAGCATCTAGTGAAGATGAGGTCAAGCGTATTGCCTGCCTTGTGAGTAGGGGGGGACGGTGAGAGGGTGAGGTCAAAAGAGGAGAGGAGTGGAAAGAAGGAGGCAGAGAGAAATGAGTCAAATGTGGACATAGGGAGGTTGAAATCCCCCAAAACTGTGAGGGGTGAGCCATCCTCAGGAAAGGAACTTATCAAGGCGTCAAGCTCATTGATGAACTCTCCAAGGGAACCTGGAGGGCGATAGATGACAAGGATATTAAGCTTAAATGGGCTAGTGACTGTGACAGCATGGAATTCAAATGAGGAGATAGACAGATGGGTTAGGGGAAAAATTGAGAATGTCCACTTGGGAGAGATGAGGATTCCTGTACCACCACCCCTCTGACCAGATGCTCTCGGGGTATGCGAGAACACATGGTCAGACGAGGAGAGAGCAGTAGGAGTAGCAGTGTTTTCAGTGGTGATCCATGTTTCCGTCAGCGCCAGGAAGTCGAGGGACTGGAGGTTGGCATAGGCTGGGATGAAGTCAGCTTTGTTGGCAGCAGAACGGCAGTTCCAGAGGCTGCCTGCGACCTGGAACTCCAGGTGTGGGGAGCGTGCAGGGACCACCAGGTTAGAGAGGCAGCAGCCACGCGGTGTGGTGCGTTTGTGTAGCCTGTGCAGAGAGGAGAGAACAGGGATAGGCAGAGGCATAGTTGACAGGCTGTAGCAAATGGCTACAAAAATGCAGAGGAGATCGGAATGAAATGAGCTAAGCATCTGGGAGAGGAGAGAGCAGGGCCTCCCTCACCAAAAACTTCTACCTCAGAAACTAAAATTGTTTCACTGAACCACCCGAACAAAAACTCTCCCAACTTCCACCTTTAGAAATCAGAATTGTTGTGAACCACAGCGGTTCAATGTTTAAAGGAATAGACTCAACCCACTTTATTCAGCTAGCTAACTATGACACCATAGCTAACTAGCATGCTAGCATCCAATAACAATAACACACAGTTTAGCACCAACACTTGGTCACAACAAACCACCAATAGTGTGTTAACTAGCTAACTAGCATGCTAGCAACCAGTAACACACAGTTTAGCACCAACACTTGGTCACAACAAACCAGTAATTGTACACAGTTACAGTCACTCACCCTTCTAGATGACTTGAAACAGTCTAACCAGGTCTTGTGTCTGGAAGTAGCCTAGGCTTGCTAGCAAGCTAGCCAACTTCTTGGCTTCAACCTGCCGGTGTGAATGTGGCAAAGTTGGTTTAACTTTGGATAGCCGATCTGTGGGGCTAGTTAGGGACCGTCAATAAATTACACAATGTAAATGGGACAATATTTTCATGTTGCACACCTTTTAGTTTTCTCATTAAATACTTCAATATTTGTATATGAATTTCTACAATTTATAGTTGGTTTGATGTTTTTAAGTAATTGAAATTTGGAGCTATTGAAATTTACAAATATTGTCCCATGTACATTGTGTAATTTACGGATGGTCCCTAACTAGCCCCATAGAGATATCCAAAGTTAAACCAAATTTACCATGATCAGTGTCTGTTCCGCATCCACGTGTTGGGCATTATGATCGGGTTGTGTGCTGCCAGCTGTGGGCATGGGGGCAGGATTGAAATAAACCCAACCCAAGGAAAACTGTAATGTACCCTAGATTCCTAACATCTTGCAAATCTCTGTTTTGGGCGATACTGACTTTATTACAAATTTATCCTATTTACAATTTGTTGTACATTTTGACACTAGAATAAATGTTTTGGACTATCGATGCCACATAGGCCGTTTTCAACCAGAGAAGTTGTTTTTTTCGATTCACTCGGCTATTGTTTAACTTTCATAGATCAGATTTGGAACTGCATTGTCTACTACTCAACAAGTTTGATGTTTTCTTCTGTATAGTTATAGGCTGTTTGATAAGCATCTGTAGTTCCAGTGTTTTATGAAGATCTCTCTATCTCTCTACATAAGCCACCAGAAGCAGTGGATTAATCCTAATTAGCGTCTACAGAATATGAAGTGAAAGAAGTATCAATTACAATTACAGACTTTTCAGAGAAATTGAGTAACAAGGTTTCATGATTACACTCTCTGTCATACTTTGATGACATGATCCACACTTACAGTACCAGTCAAAAGTTTGGACACACCTACTCATTCAAGGGTTTTTCTTTATTTCTACTATTTAAAAAAAAATCATTGTAGATTAATAGTGAAGACATTAAAACTATGAAATAACACATATGATTCTTGTAGCCACCCTTTGCCTTGATGACAGCTTTGCACACTCTTGGCATTCTCTCAACCAGCTTCATGAGGAATGCTTTTCCAACAGTCTTGAAGGAGTTCCCACATATGCTGAGCAAAACATCTCAGTTGGGTTGAGGTCGGGTGATTGTGGAGGCCAGGTTCATCTGATGCAGCACTCCATCACTCTCCTTGGTCAAATAGCCCTTACACAGCCTGGAGGTGTGTTTTGGATCATTGTCCTGTTAAAAAACTAATTATAATCCCACTAAGCGCAAACCAGATTGGATGGCGTATCGCTGCAGAATGCTGTGTTAGCATGCTGGTTAAGTGTGCCTTGATTTATAAATAAATCACCTATAGTGTCACCAGCAAAGCACAATCACACCTCCTCCTCCATGCTTCACGGTGGGAACCACACATGCGGAGATCATCCGTTCACCTACTCTGCGTATCACAAAGACACGGCGGTTGGAACCAGAAATCTCAAATTTAGACTCATCAGACCAAAGGACAGATTTCTACCGGTCTATAATGTCCATTGCTCGTGTGTCTTGGCCAAAGCAAGTCTCTTCTTATTATTGGTGTCCTTTAGTAGTGGTTTCTTTGCAGCAATTCAACGATGAAGGCCTGATTCACGCAGTCTCCTCTGAACAGTTGATGTTGAGATATGTCTATTACTTGAACTCTGTGAAGCATTTATTTGGGCTGCAATTTGAGGTGCATTTAACTCTGATGAACTTATCCTCTGCAGCAGAGGTAACTCTCGGTCTTCCATTCCTGTGGCGGTCCTCATGAGAGCCAGTTTCATCATAGTGCTTGATTGTTTTTGCGACTGCACTTGAAGAAGCTTTAAAAGTTCTTGACATTTTCGGAATTGACTGACCTTCATGTCTTAAAGTAATGATGGACTGTCATTTCTCTTTACTTATTTGAGCTGTTCTTGCCATAATAGGGCTATCTTCTGTATACCACCCCTACCTTGTCACAACACAACTGATTGGCTCAAACGCATTAAGAAGGAAAGAAATTCCACAGATTAACTTTTAACAAGTCACACCTGTCAAGAATCTCAAATATAAAATATATTTTGATTTGTTTCGCACTTCTTTGGTTACTACATGATTCCATATGTGTTATTTCACAGTGTTGATGTCTTCACTATTATTCTACAATGTAGAAAAGAGTAAAAATAAAGACAAACCCTGGAATGAGTAGGTGTGTCCAAACTTTTGACTGGTACTGTAGATGTAAATTAATGATACCTTTTCTTACAAATAAACAGATCTAGGCTTTATAATTAGCCTAGACTGTCTCTTAGGTCGTACTTTGATGACATGGAACCTTGTCTTGATGTAAATTAATGCTGCTTCCACACTGAAACATCTCTCCATCTCCAGTCCCTGTCAGACTAATGCGATTGGCTGTAGACGACTCCTACTTTCATGTGTGTGTAGCTACAGATTAGAAATTACAAATTACACTTGCTAATGAGATGCTAATGCTTGCCAGCCTCTCCTCAGTGAGTCTAGCAGACTACAGCTACAGAATGGTAATCAGCGTGGAGGAGCCCTTCCACAAAGAGACTGATTATTTAGTCAAGTCCTTTCCATCTCCATCCACCAGCTCACATTCAATTATCCAGGTTGCATCCCAAATGGCACCCTATTCCCTAGATAGTGCACTACTTTTGACCAGAGCCGGGTCAGAAATCAAATCAAATCAAATTGTATTTGTCACATGCGTTGAATACAAGAGGTGTAGACCTTACAGTGAAATGCTTACTTACAAGCCCTTAACAAACAATGTAGTTTTAAGAAATATAAGTGTTAAGAAAGTATTTACTAAATTAAACTGAAGTAAAAAATGAAAAAATATGAAAAATAACAAATAATTAAAGAGCAACAATAAAATAACAGTAACGAGGCTATATACAGGGGGTACCGGTACAGAGTCAATGAGCGGGGGCACAGGTTAGTCAAGGTAATTGAGGTAATATGTACAGTGGGGAAAAAAAGTATTTAGTCAGCCACCAATTGTGCAAGTTCTTCCACTTAAAAAGATGAGAGAGGCCTGTAATTTCCATCATAGGTACACGTCAACTATGACAGACAAAATTAGAAGAAAAAAAAAGAAAATCACATTGTAGGATTTTTTATGAATTTATTTGCAAATTATGGTGGAAAATAAGTATTTGGTCAATAACAAAAGTTTCTCAATACTTTGTTATATACCCTTTGTTGGCAATGACACAGGTCAAACGTTTTCTGTAAGTCTTCACAAGGTTTTCACACACTGTTGCTGGTATTTTGGCCCATTCCTCCATGCAGATCTCCTCTAGAGCAGTGATGTTTTGGGGCTGTCGCTAGGCAACACGGACTTTCAACTCCCTCCAAAGATTTTCTATGGGGTTGAGATCTGGAGACTGGCTAGGCCACTCCAGGACCTTGAAATGCTTCTTACGAAGCCACTCCTTCGTTGCCCGGGCGGTGTGTTTGGGATCATTGTCATGCTGGAAGACCCAGCCACGTTTCATCTTCAATGCCCTTGCTGATGGAAGGAGGTTTTCACTCAAAATCTCACGATACATGGCCCCATTCATTCTTTCCTTTACACGGATCAGTCGTCCTGGTCCCTTTGCAGAAAAACAGCCCCAAAGCATGATGTTTCCACCCCCATGCTTCACAGTAGGTATGGTGTTCTTTGGATGCAACTCAGCATTCTTTGTCCTCCAAACACGACGAGTTGAGTTTTTACCCAATCCTCTTCTGGATCATCCAAATGCACTTCAGACAGGGCCTGGACATGACGGGCCTGGACATGTACTGGCTTAAGCAGGGGGACACGTCTAGCACTGCAGGATTTTAGTCCCTGGCGGCGTA
The DNA here is from genome assembly GCF_964263955.1 of Coregonus lavaretus. Taxonomy (NCBI): domain Eukaryota; kingdom Metazoa; phylum Chordata; class Actinopteri; order Salmoniformes; family Salmonidae; genus Coregonus; species Coregonus lavaretus. The sequence continues at coordinate 12,830,569 of NC_139989.1, forward strand.
GTGTGTTACTGATGGTAGGCTTTGTTACTTTGGTCCCAGCTCTCTGCAGGTCATTCACTAGGTCCCCCCGTGTGGTTCTGGGATTTTTGCTCACCGTTCTTGTGATCATTTTGACCCCACAGGGTGAGATCTTGCCCCAGATCGAGGGAGATTATCAGTGGTCTTGTATGTCTTCCATTTCCTAATAATTGCTTCCACAGTTGATTTCTTCAAACCAAGCTGCTTACCTATTGCAGATTCAGTCTTCCCAGCCTGGTGCAGGTCTACAATTTTGTTTCTGGTGTCCTTTGACAGCTCTTTGGTCTTGGCCATAGTGGAGTTTGGAGTGTGACTGTTTGAGGTTGTGGACAGGTGTCTTTTATACTGATAACAAGTTCAAACAGGTGCCATTAATACAGGTAACGAGTGGAGGACAGAGGAGCCTCTTAAAGAAGAAGTTACAGGTCTGTGAGAGCCAGAAATCTTGCTTGTTTGTAGGTGACCAAATACTTATTTTCCACCATAATTTGCAAATAAATTCATTAAAAATCCTACAATGTGATATTCTGGATTTTTTTATCTCAATTTGTCTGTCATAGTTGACGTGTACCTATGATGAAAATTACAGGCCTCTCTCATTTTTTTAAGTGGGAGAACTTGCACAATTGGTGGCTGACTAAATACTTTTTTCCCCACTGTACATGTAGGTAGAGGTAAAGTGACTATGCATAGATAATAAACAGAGAGTAGCAGCAGCGTAAAAGAGGGGGGGAATGCAAATAGTCTGGGTAGCCATTTGATTAGCTGTTCAGGAGTCTTATGGCTTGGGGGTAGAAGCTGTTAAGAAGCCTTTTGGACCTAGACTTGGCGCTCGGGTACCGCTTGCCGTGCGGTAGCAGAAAGAACAGTCTATGACTAGGGTGGCTAGAGTCTTTGGCAATTGTTATGGCCTTCCTCTGACACCGCCTGGTATAGAGGTCCTGGATGGCAGGAAGCTTGGCCTGTACGCACTACCCTCTGTAGTGCCTTGCGGTCGGAGGGCGAGCCGTTGCCATACCAGACGGTGATGCAACCAGTCAGGATGCTCTTGATGGTGCAGCTGTAGAACCTTTTGAGGATCTGAGGACCCATGCCAAATCTTTTCAGTCTCCTGAGGGGGAATAGGCTTTGTCGTGCCCTCTTCACGACTGTCTTGGTGTGTTTGGACCATGATCATTTGTTGGTGATGTGGACACCAAGGAACTTGAAGCTCTCAACCTGCTCCACTACAGCCCCTTTCGATGAGAATAGGGGTGTGCGTGGTCCTCCTTTTCCTGTAGTCCACAATCATCTCCTTTGTCTTGAGCATGTTGAGGGAGAGGTTGTTATCCTGGCACCACACAGCCAGGTCTCTGACCTCCTCCCTATAGGATGTCTCATCGTTGTTGGTGATCAGGCCTACCATTGTTGTGTCGTCGGCAAACTTAATGATGGTGTTGGAGTCGTGCTTGGACATGGGTGAACAGGGAGTACAGGAGGGGACTGAGCACGCACCCCTGAGGGGCCCCAGTGTTGAGGATCAGTGTGGTAGATGTGTTGTTACCTACCCTTACCACCTGGGTGCGGCCCGTCAGGAAGTCCAGGATCCAGTTGCAGAGGGAGGTGTTTATTCCCAGGGTCCTTAGCTTAGTGATGAGCTTTGAGGGCACTATGGTGTTGAACACTGAGCTGTAGTCAATGAATAGCATTCTCACGTAGGTGTTCCTTTTGTCCAGGTGGGAAAGGGCAGTGTGGCGTGCAATAGAGATTGCATCATCTGTGGATCTGTTGGGGCGGTATGCACATTGTAGTGGGTCTAGGGTTTCTGGGATAATGGTGTTGATGTGAGCCATGACCAGCCTTTCAAAGCACTTCATGGCTACAGACGTGAGTGCTACGTGTCTGCAGTCATTTAGGCAGGTTACCTTAGTGTTCTTGGGCACAGGGACTATTGTGGTCTGCTTGAAACATGTTGGTATTACAGACTCAGCCAGGGACAGGTTGAAAATGTCAGTGAAGACACTTGCCAGTTGGTCAGCGCATGCTCGGAGTACACATCCTGGTAATCTGTCTGGCCCTGCAGCCTTTAAAGGTCTTACTCACATCTGCTACGGAGAGCATGATCACACAGTCGTCCAGAACAGCGGATGCTCTCATGCATGCTTCAGTGTTGCTTGCCTCGAAGCAAGCATAGAAGTCATTTAGCTCGTCCGGTAGGCTCGTGTCACTGGGCAGCTCGCGGCTGTGCTTCCCTTTTGTAGTCCGTAATAGTTTGCAATTTGCTTACCGCCCCAATAGATCCACAGACGATGCAATCGCCATCACACTGCACACTGCCCTATCCCACCTGGACAAGAGGAATACCTATGTAAGTGCTCAGCCCCCTGTACTCCCTGTTCACCCATGACTGCGTGGCCAAGCACGCCTCCAAATCAATCATCAAGTTTGCAGACGACACAACAGTAGTAGGCTTGATTACCAACAATGATGAGAACGCCTACAGGGAGGAGGTGAGGGCTCTGGAAGTGTGGTGCCAGGAAAATAACCTCTCACTCAACGTCAACAAAACAAAGGAGATGATCGTGGACTTCAGGAAACAGCAGAGGGTACACCCCCCTATACACATCGACGGGACTGCAGTGGAGAAGGTGGAAAGCTTCAGGTTCCTTGGCTAACACATCACTGACAAACTGAAATGGTCCACCCACGCAGACAGTGTGGTGAAGAAGGCGCAACAGAGCCTCTTCAACCTCAGGAGGCTGAAGAAATTTGGCTTGGCACCTAAAACCCTCACAAACTTTTACAGATGCACAATTGAGAGCATCCTGGCATGCTGTATCACCGCCTAGTACGGCAACTGCCCCGCCCGCAACCGCAGGGCTCTCCAGAGGGTGGTGCGGTCTGCCGAACATATTACCGGGGGCAAACTACCCGCCCTCCAAGACACCTACAGCACCTGATGTCACAGGAAGGCCAAAAAGATCAAGGACATCAACCACCCGAGCCACTGCCTGTTCACCCCGCTATCATCCAGAAGGCGTGGTCAGTACAGGTGCATCAAAGCTGGGACCGAGAGAATGAAAAACAGCTTCTATCTCAAGGCCATCAGACTGTTAAATAGCCATCACTAGCACATTAGATGCTGCTGCTGCCTATTGAAATCACTGGCCACTTTAAGAAATGGAACACTAGTCACTTTAATAATATTTACATATCTTGCACTACTCATCTCATATGTATATACTATATTCTATTCTATAATATTCTACTGTATCTTAGTCCATGCCGCTCTGTCATTGCTTGTCCATATATGTGTATATTCTTAAATTCCATTCCTTACTAGAGTTGTGTGTATTGGGTATAAGTTGTGAAATTGTTAGATATTACTTGTTAGATATTACTGCACTGTCGGAGCTAGAAGCACAAGTATTTCGCTACACCCGCAATAACATCTGCTAAACACGTGTATGTGACAAACAAAATTTGATTTGATTTAAAATTTGATTTGACTAGAATGCCAAAGGACTGCAAGGCTGTAATTGCTGCAAATGGAGGATTCTTTGACAAAAGCAAAGTTTGAAGGACACAATTATTATTTCAATAAGAAATCATTATTTCTAACCTTGTCAATGACTACATTTCCTATTAATTTTGCTATATTTCCTATTCAAACACATTTCATGTATGTTTTCATGGAAAACAAGGACATTTCTAAGTGACCCCAAACTTTTGAACGGTAGTGTACGTCCTCGATATCTCCGTCTCTTCTTCATGCGAATGACGGGGATTTGGGCCTTGTTGGGTGTCTGAAGTAAGTATTTCGCGTCCGACTCGTTAAAGAAAAAATCTTCGTCCAGGGCGAGGTGAGTAATTGCTGTCCTGAAATCTAGAATCTCTTTTCGGTCCTAAGAGACGGTGGCAGAAACATTATGTACAAAATAAGTTACAAATAACGCGAAAACACACACACAATAGTACAATTGGTTAGGAGCCCTTAAAACTGCAGCCATCCCCTCCGGTGCCATTATTATTCATGTGCACTATTTAGCATATAAGGTGCTATTTGGGACTCAAGTTTCTTCTTTCTTCCTCATGTGGAGAGCAGAGCTGAAAGCAGAGCTGTTGTGCTGTGCTATCTCGGAGTCGACTCGGCCATTTCAATTGCTGAGGTGTTTAAAAGTCTAGGCCTCGCCTTAAAATCAATGTCATTTAATGCTTAATGATTAGTTTGTTTAAGAGTGGCAAGACTTTTCTCATTAGTATTTCCTAAGCTTAGTGTTTCCCATAGTTTGTTTCTTAGGTGGGACACAAATACCCTTAAAAACACACAGGGGCAGTTTCCCGAACACACATTAAGTCTAGTCATCCTGGACTAAAAATAATTTAAAATGGAGATTCTGTGTCCGGGAAACCGCCCTTCAGAGTTAACCCCCCCCCCCCTGACTGAAACCAGTTGGATTTAATAACATTTGACGGGGTGCGTCAGTGCATCGTCAGGAGTATGTATTAACTAGACTCCATCCATCCGTCCTCTAGTCTACGAGCTATAAAAGCATGTCTGTGTTGATAGTGTCATCAACATTCTGTTGGAGCAGTTCTAACAGGAAATGCTTTGGCTTTATATGGTCATTAAGTTTGTTTACAGAAGTTGTTTACATGAGTTATGTCTTATCAGTCAGAATGCCCCCAAATGAACACCCTATTCCCTCCCTATATAGTGCACTCCTTTTGTCCAGGGCCGATAGGGTAGGGTAGTAGTGCACTATATAGGGAATAGTGTGCCATTTGGGACGCTCCCTTAAGGTTCAGACAGTACTTAGCACCTCAGAACAGAGTGCCGGTAGTCATTTGCAAACTGAGTGCAAACCGATTTTAAATGTCTGCAGTGAAACAGACGTCCACAAGCGGGTACTCCCTTAAACACAGCCCGCCGAACAAACTGTAGATCAACATTCGGTGTGGTGTGTGTGGTCTTTTTAGGCTGTCCAGGCTGTCTGTGGTCCTCTAAACGACAGATGGCATTACAGGACCCTAAGGAGCAGTAACTAGTTGTCCAGTTAGACCGCATGCTAGACTCATGGACATGGTATCTTTACCTGCCAGTCTTTAAGTGTGAGAATATGGACTGTATCCCAAATGGCACCCTGTTGCCGTGTTGCGTTGGGTGTTGCAGTTTTTGTGTGGTATATTACTGGGTAGTGATAGGTTGTGTGGTGTGGGTCATGAACCCCTTGACAGGCTGCCAGGTGATTTAAGGGGGGTCGTGTCCTGTAGTTGTCTCTGTCTCCTCCTAACCTTTCCTCCTAGACCTGACCCTGCATGGGCTCCGGCTTGACTAGGCTTGTCCCAAATGGCACCCTATTCCCTGTAGTGCACTACTTTTGACCCGGGCCCTGGGTGCCATGTGGGACGGAGCCTGGGTCTCCTCAATGCAGGGTTATCTCTCCAACACAGTCTCCTGTGTCCTGTCAACATGTCACTGTGGAGGGCTGGCTGTACGCTGACCCCCTCACTTTCTCCCCTTCGACTCCTCACCCACTAGTCTCACTAGCAGGATCATCACTCCTTTGTTTATGGAACCTCTAGTCCGTTTGCCTTGCTGATACACAGACCCACATGGTCTGTTATTTTAACCAGGCAACTAGTGTGTACCCCATGGAGGTGTTTTGGAAGGCTGGACACATCATGACATTGTCCTGATTTTTTAAAATATTTTTTTCCTTTTATTTAAATAGGGAGTCACACTGAAATTAAAAGAGAGCCCAGTATACATTACAACAAAGAATGAATAATAAAACAACATACGCATATTTGTGTATAAAACAATATAATTCAGCACACAATAACAAAATAAACATATTTAATCAAATAAATCACATTCAACTACATAGAGGTCCTCAATCAATAATTTAAACTGCCTGAGTGAACTCTGCAGATTGTTCCACAAATTAGGTGCAAAAAAACAAAACACAGATTTTCCCAAATCTGTGGAGACTGAAGGGATCTCTAGTGTTATCCAGTCCTGAGAACGGGTTTGGCAACTTATGATTCTTAACTTAATTCATGAAGTTACATATGAAGGGAGTTTCTGTAAGATTGCTTTGTAAATAAATAAAAGAGAATGCAGCTCTCTTCTTACAGACAGAGAGGTCCATCCCACATTTTTATACAGACTACAATGATGAGTCCTAAAATTGTCCCCTGTGATAAAACGTATTGTGGAATGGGAGACTGCGTCCAAGGGTTTCAAAACAGAGGTTGCCGCATGCATGTAAACAATATCACCAAAATCCAATACAAGGAGAAGCGTTGTTTGAACAATCTTTCTCCTATTTTCAATACTGAGGCATGATTTATTTCGATATAAAAAACCAATCTTGGATCTTAGCTTCTTAGTCAGATTTTCTATATGCGTTACGAAGGATAACTTGTTATCAATCCAGACACCCAGGTACTTACAGTGGGGAAAAAAAGTATTTAGTCAGCCACCAATTGTGCAAGTCCTCCCACTTAAAAAGATGAGAGAGGCCTGTAATTTTCATCATAGGTATGACAGACAAATTGAGATTTTTTTTTCTCCAGAAAATCACATTGTAGGATTTTTAATGAATTTATTTGCAAATTATGGTGGAAAATAAGTATTTGGTCACCTACAAACAAGCAAGATTTCTGGCTCTCACAGACCTGTAACTTCTTCTTTAAGAGGCTCCTCTGTCCTCCACTCGTTACCTGTATTAATGGCACCTGTTTGAACTTGTTATCAGTATAAAAGACACCTGTCCACAACCTCAAACAGTCACACTCCAAACTCCACTATGGCCAAGACCAAAGAGCTGTCAAAGGACACCAGAAACAAAATTGTAGACCTGCACCAGGCTGGGAAGACTGAATCTGCAATAGGTAAGCAGCTTGGTTTGAAGAAATCAACTGTGGGAGCAATTATTAGGAAATGGAAGACATACAAGACCACTGATAATCTCCCTCGATCTGGGGCTCCACGCAAGATCTCACCCCGTCGGGTCAAAATGATCACAAGAACGGTGAGCAAAAATCCCAGAACCACACGGGGGGACCTAATGAATGACCTGCAGAGAGCTGGGACCAAAGTAACAAAGCCTACCATCAGTAACACACTACGCCGCCAGGGACTCAAATCCTGCAGTGCCAGACGTGTCCCCCTGCTTAAGCCAGTACATGTCCAGGCCCGTCTGAAGTTTGCTAGAGTGCATTTGGATGATCCAGAAGAGGATTGGGAGAATGTCATATGGTCAGATGAAACCAAAATAGAACTTTTTGGTAAAAACTCAACTCGTCGTGTTTGGAGGACAAAGAATGCTGAGTTGCATCCACAGAACACCATACCTACTGTGAAGCATGGGGGTGGAAACATCATGCTTTGGGGCTGTTTTTCTGCAAAGGGACCAGGACGACTGATCCGTGTATAGGAAAGAATGAATGGGGCCATGTATCGTGAGATTTTTGAGTGAAAACCTCCTTCCATCAGCAAGGGCATTGAAGATGAAACGTGGCTGGGTCTTTCAGCATGACAATGATCCCAAACACACCGCCCGGGCAACGAAGGAGTGGCTTCGTAAGAAGCATTTCAAGGTCCTGGAGTGGCCTTGCCCGTCTCCAGATCTCAACCCCATAGAAAATCTTTGGAGGGAGTTGAAAGTCCGTGTTGCCCAGCGACAGCCCCAAAACATCACTGCTCTAGAGGAGATCTACATGGAGGAATGGGCCAAAATACCAGCAACAGTGTGTGAAAACCTTGTGAAGACTTACAGAAAACGTTTGACCTGTGTCATTGCCAACAAAGGGTATATAACAAAGTATTGAGAAACTTTTGTTATTGACCAAATACTTATTTTCCACCATAATTTGCAAATAAATTCATTAAAAATCCTACAATGTGATTTTCTGGAAAAAAAATTCTCATTTTGTCTGTCATAGTTGACGTGTACCTATGATGAAAATTACAGGCCTCTCTCATCTTTTTATGTGGGAGAACTTGCACAATTGGTGGCTGACTAAATACTTTTTTCCCCACTGTATATTGAGAAACAAGCTCAATTTGGGCTCCATTTGTAGTCCAAATATGCAGGTCCTCACGGTTTACATTTCGTGACCCAGAGAACAGCATGAGCTTGGTTTTACTTGTATTAAACACTAATTTAAGATCTGTAAGGGATTTCTGAATTGAATCAAAGTCATGCTGAATTTCACGAATGGCCTGCTGCACTGAGGTGGCACAGGAATACACAACTGTGTCATCTGCGTAGAGATGAATGTAACAAGTATTAACAGTGTTTCCTATGTCATTAATATACAAGGTGAACAATAATGAACCCAAAATAGAAACCTGAGGAACACCTTTTTGAATCTCAAGAAATTCAGATTTAACACCATCTGTCAAGATGGCTGTATATCCCAGGCCTATTTTTGATAACTTCTTCAGCAAAACGGAATGATCAACAGTGTCGAACGCCTTTGACAGGTCAATAAACAAGGCAGCACAGCTCTTTTTAGCATCCAAGGCATTGACAAGATCATTAACAACTAGCGTGGTTGCTGTGGTAGTACTATGCCCAGGCTTAAACCCTGATTTGGTTTATATTCAAAATACAATTATCAGATAAAATGGAACAAAGTTGTACATTAACCAATGATTCAAAAATCTTAGCTAAACGGGGTAGTCTTGAAATGGCGCGATAGTTGTCAAGATCATTTGTTTCCCCAGTACATATGCAGATTTCCATGCTTTTGGAACACTTCCTGATAACAATGTTAAATAAAAAATGTGGTCTACTGAGCCAGCAACAAAGGGAGCTGCACACTTAAGCAGACCAGGCTCCAATTGATCAGCCCCTGTGGATTTTTTGGGTTGTCTCATGTTAGCAAAGCATCCAGGACTTCTTTATCAGTCAATTTCCAAAAAGAAAACTCCTGACCAGCATTTTCAGTATCATTCAATAGATTTTCACCATCAACATCCAAACTACTCTTTTCAAGAGCTGGATTTGAAATACATTCAAATATATAGCCCGCAGTTGATAAAATGGTGATTAAATGCATTAATGATATCAATTTAGTCAGTAATAGGGCCAGAATCTAAATTAATTTATTGGGGAAGAGAAGAAGAAAACACAACCCTTCAGTGACGTAACAGCTTTCCAATATTTAGCTGGGTTCCCTGTACATTCAGATAGTGAATTAACATAATAATAATAATATGCCATTTAGCAGACGCTTTTATCCAAAGCGACTTACAGTTATGCATGCATACATTTTGTGTATGGGTGGTCCCGGGGATCGAACCCACTACCTTGGCGTTACAAGCGCCGTGCTCTACCAGCTGAGCTACAGAGGACCACCCCATACACATAATCTGATTTTGCTTTTTTAACTACCGTAGTTTTACACACAGATTTCTCAATCGCCTGAAAGACTGCCAGTCTGGGCCCGAGTCTGTGACTCTAGCTTTGGCCTAGGCAGCATCTCTGTTGTGTATGACTTCAGATAGCTCTGGACTGAACCAAGGGCAATACCTATTTTTAATTCTCCGTTTTTTAAAGGGAGCATGTTTATCTATATGTTTATCTATCTATTGAAAACATTTGAGAAGTGGTACAGAGCCAACTGTGGGTCAGGTATAGATGCAATACAATCAAAGTCACCAAAATAAAGGTCACAAAAAAAGGCCTGTTCATTGAAATGTTTAAAATTCCTTTTGTTGATAAAACGAGGTTTTGATCTAGGCATCCGTATATCCCTGACACATACAATATGACAGTGGTCACTAATATCCTAAGCAAATACCCCACTCCCAACATATTTCTCTGGAGAATTTGTAAATATGAGGTCAATCAATGTCAATTTCGTATGGTCCTTTAAGTTTGGACGATTAGCCTTTGTAATCAGCTGGGTCAAATTTAGATTAGTACAAAAATCCTTTAAACAGTCAGCATCCTGCGTTCCCCATGCAAGATTAAAATCTCCAGCGATCAACACCTTTGTGGTAGTAAAAATATCAATTAAATCAGTGAGTTCGTTTAGTACACACTTCTTGGCGGAGGGTGGACAGTAGATTCCAATAACTGTTACCATTAAAGTGTCTTTGAGTCCACTTTCAGGGAATATGTGGCAGAATATTCTTAAAGCATAGGCTACATAGTGGAACATGGAATGGATGTCTGTACAACTCATGTAATGGCAGGGAAAGTTTCTCGCCTCTTGCTGAGCTCACTTACTCATATTTGACAGCACAATATGAACGCTAGCGGAATGAGAAACGTGAGTCATTCTTAATGTATAAACACACAATGATGTTGGGTGGAGTTAAGATTTGAGAGTATGAAAAGCCGATGCTTTCTTTTGAACTAAGAGATTTCTCTTTGAGATATGATTTGCTAGGATTTACTTTCATCATCTTTCGCCCAGCTTTCGTGATGTGATTTGAGGGCATTATCATCAATCTAATTGAGTGTGCCATGTCGTTGATGTGTTGGGTTTTCAACACGATTTAATCGTCCCAAATGGCACCCTATTCCCTTTATAGTGCACTACCCATAAGGGAATAGGTTGTCATTTGGGACAGAACCTCTCTTAACAGAAGGCAGACACATATGTTTTTCCTACTGGCTGTCTTTTTCTTTCCTTGCGTGTTGTTCTATATCTCCTTCCACTTGAAGTATAGCCTACAGCCCAAGGCAGGCAGTGTTTCCCATACGCCTAAATCCTCCTTGGTTGTGATTAAGACTTGGTTCTGGCTAGAAAAATAGTTTTTATTAATTTGGAGGGCCTAAAAAAAAGGCCCAAAGCTTTCAAGTTGGTTTGCCTGGTACCCGTTGCATGAAAATGGTTTAGGAACCAGTATCCTAAGAGAACTGGAGAAAGTCAGAACCCTAACCATTCTCATCCATCTCAATTCACACTGAATAGCCGCCCCCACCTCCTCCCCTCCTCCTCCCCTCCTCCCCACCTCCTCCCCCAGCCATCATGATTGTGACCTCCTTTGAAAGTTCATGCACTGCATTTATGAAGTGAGCCCAGGTGTTTTTTCATCCAGAGCAAAGATCAGCTTTCACATGGATCAGGTGTCCATTGTGATGGTTAGCAATTTGCTCTGGCACTCTGCAGAGTGTTGCAGCTGTAAGCAGTACAAGAAGGGAAGGGGCCTCCGCTCCAATCTGTTCTCTACCTTGGACTATGTCCAAAATGCACCTTATTCCCTTCATAGTGCACTACTTTTGACCTGGGGCCTGGTCAAAAGTAGTGCACTATATAGGGAATATGGTGCCATTTGGGGTGCTGCCTTGGGCTGTTAAACTGGCAGCTCTAAGAAGAAACCATCACGCGCCAAATGTAATCTAATCTTGGAGGGAGTTCATCATGTTAAATGGTGCTTTTCTTTTTCTCTTATACTACTCAGGTGTTTCTCCACCGGCTCAACCAGTATGCAGCCACGAAGATTGACAAGAACATCACAGAGGAAACCGTTAAGGTGAGTCTTTATTAGTGTAGTCTAGTAATTACATCATAATTACTTAATCTAGTAGTTACTTAATGACTGTGTAATCAAGATCTGTGTAAACATGTGAGTGGAATGTCAGAAGAATGAGTCCTTTTAGCTGCGTGGTTGAGTATAAACCTTGTTTTCATAACGTAATCCAATAAAAGACCGGAAATTACAGCCGGAATCCAAATAAAACTCAACGTTTCTTGTTTGAAGGACTCTTTCAACCCAAAATAGACGTTTCTTCTGAATGAATAAAAAAATAGCTGCTAAGGCCTAGGCATATACAGGAAGCAGCTGTAAATATAATCTATTTATATAAATGATTCTGGCTGCGTGAGGGAGTGGGACAATAAAGGATGCTTCGTCGCTGTTGGGAGGGTCCTTGGCTGTCTGGTTGTGTCCCAAATGGCATCCTATTCCCTAGGTAGTGCACTACTTTTGGCCAGAACCTATATGGGTGCAGGAATCTGGTCAGAAGTATTGCACTTAGGGTTGCAAAGCTACTGGTAGTTTACCAAAGTTACAGGAATTTTCAGTAATTTTGTTAATTAACAGATAACCTATGGCAATCTATCCTAACTTTGGTAATTTATTCTTGAATACATTTTTTAAAATGTACAGTGAGGGAAAAAAGTATTTTATCCTCTGCTGATTTTGTACGTTTGCCCACTGACAAAGACATGGTCAGTCTATAATTTTAATGGTAGGTTTATTTGAACAGTGAGAGACAGAATAACAACAAACACATCCAGAAAAACGCATGTCAAAAATGTTATAAATTGATTTGCATTTTAATGAGGGAAATAAGTATTTGATCCCTCTGCAAAACATGACTTAGTACTTGGTGGCAAAACCCTTGTTGGCAATCACAGAGGTCAGACGTTTCTTGTAGTTGGCCACCAGGCTTGCACATATCTCAGGAGGGATTTTGTTCCACACCTCTTTGCAGATCTTCTCCAAGTCATTAAGGTTTCGAGGCTGACGTTTGGCAACTCAAACTTTCAGCTCCCTCCACAGATTTTCTATGGGATTGAGGTCTGGAGACTGGCTAGGCCACTCCAGGACCTTAATGTGCTTCTTCTTGAGCCACTCCTTTGTTGCCTTGGCCGTGTGTTTTGGGTCATTGTCATGCTGGAATACCCATTCACGACCCATTTTCAATGCCCTGGCTGAGGGAAGGAGGTTCTCACCCAAGATTTGACGGTACATGGCCCCGTCCATCGTCCCTTTGATGCGGTGAAGTTGTCCTGTCCCCTTAGCAGAAAACCCCCCCCAAAGCATAATGTTTCCACCTCCATGTTTGACGGTGGGTTGGTGTTCTTGGGGTCATAGGCAGCATTCCTCCTCCTCCAAACACGGCGAGTTGAGTTGATGCCAAAGAGCTCAATTTTGGTCTCATCTGACCACAACACTTTCACCCAGTTCTCCTCTGAATCATTCAGATGTTCATTGGCAAACTTCAGACGGCCCTGTATATGTGCTTTCTTGAGCAGGGGGACCTTGCGGGCGCTGCAGGATTTCAGTCCTTCACGGCGTAGTGTGTTACCAATTGTTTTCTTGGTGACTATGGTCCCAGCTGCCTTGAGATCATTGACAAGATCCTCCCGTGTAGTTCTGGGCTGATTCCTCACCGTTCTCATGATCATTGCAACTCCACAAGGTGAGATCTTGCATGGAGCCCCAGGCCGAGGGAGATTGACAGTTATTTTGTGTTTCTTCCATTTGTGAATAATCGCACCAACTGTTGTCACCTTCTCACCAAGCTGCTTGGCGATGGTCTTGTAGCCCATTCCAGCCTTGTGTAGGTCTACAATCTTGTCCCTGACATCCTTGGAGAGTTCTTTGGTCTTGGCCATGGTGGAGAGTTTGGAATCTGATTGAAGAGTGTGTCCCTTTAAGAGTGTGCTCCTAATCTCAGCTCGTTACCTGTATAAAAGACACCTGGGAGCCAGAAATCTTTCTGATTGAGAGGGGGTCAAATACTTATTTCCCTCATTAAAATGCAAATCAATTTATAACATTTTGACATGCGTTTTTTTCTGGATTTTTTGTTGTTATTCTGTCTCTCACTGTTCAAATAAACCTACCATTAAATTATAGACAGATCATTTCTTTGTCAGTGGGAAAACGTACAAAATCAGCAGGGGATCAAATACTTTTTTCCCTCACTGTATTAATATATAGTATTCATTTTTTTTATCTGTCTCCTTATTGTCCATGAGTTTCTACTAGATAGACCATATGGTTCAAGAGAAAATAGCCTAATTAATGAAAAAATAACCTAATCAACAATGCCATTATTTTCAATTAACTCTGCAACTCGTCCAGCTATTTTTTTCACAACTGCCACCAGTTTCACACCAAAACATTGTCAACAAATACATACTGACATAGTCAAATGAATAGGTGTGTAAAAAAATATAAAGGATATTTCATGCTGAAACCCTCATATTAAGCACCAATGATATTCACTACGTTGATGGTTTATATTTAGGATAATGTTTTACAGCTTTGTCATTCAAATTTTTTAAATTATTGAATTATTTCATATATTTTAGATATGATAAGGCCACACAGAGGGCCAGAGATAAATACAGACACCAGTGATAATATGAAGTACCCAAAAGGGCCACTAGATGTCTTGTGATAGATTACATAAAATCCTTGAAAGATACCAACATTCTGGTAGTTTACTGAAGTTAGAACGTTTACCCTCCCTTTGCAACCCTAAGTGCACTATATAGGGAATATGATGCCATTTAGGGGCAGACTCCACTCTGTGGGCTTTGCTTATTCTGGAAGTTAAACATGCATTGGCGGAGGAGCGGTCTACGTGTTCCTGTGTCCTGTGTTTTGGAACACGTTGTGAGAACACTGGGTGGAGGGGAGGAGTCTGGCGGAACGGGGGAACAAGGTCAGACGGAGGTCAGGGTTCTAGAATGTCTTGGTTGTTGCTAACAAACAGCTGTCCCGCTCCAATCCACCACAGAACCTTACTGTACTGGAACACTTCAGAGTGCAGAAGATACAGAACAGATACAGATATGATTCCATATACTGCTTGATGTAAGAATCATGTCAGTTACACATTTTCAATTTAGGTCTCTTGGGCATTGTATATTGTCGCACCCACGGAGTGCATAGTCCTCTGCTCTCTCAAGTTATGGCAGTCCACCACAGGCACTATAGGCCCCCCTCGCCATCCACAATCAGACCATTATTTTGTGCTTAAGCATTGCCACATAAATGATCAATAAAATCAATTTAAAAAACTATCCCACATAAAGGCTAAATTCAGCGTTCCATATGACAGAGCATATAAAATGTCTCTCCATTAAAAATGTCTCTCTTTACAGTGTTTTCACAAATGCTAATTTCCTCTCAACTCTAGAATTATAAGATGAAGTCAAGTCTGGAACTATAATGCCTCTTTCAAATAAACCTCATCCGTTGTTCTGTGACTTCTGTCTCCCTCCGATCCCCAGACAAATGCGCTCTCTCTCTCTCTGTCTCGCTCTCTCATCTATAGTGCCCCAAAATATTAAAACATTTGATTTTCCCGTATTGTCTTGACTAGTGAACTCAAAATAATGGGTCTTTATGGTCAAAACGTCACCACATTGTTCTCTTCTCTACCATGTTCCTCAGCAGATAGCTGATCATGATGGCAGGATACTGATCAAAGGATACTGTATGTGTTGAACTATTGGGACACACTCCTTGTCCTTACTTGGCTAGTTTTTCTTGTCCTAATGTTTCCATGTTTACTTGGTTAGGTTTTGTCAAATGTTTTGTTATGTGTACCCCCTCCAGATGTTAGTGTATTCTGTCCTCTGGTGTTACAGTGTATTCTGTCCCCCTCTAGGTGCTGTTCTCCAACCTGGAGGAAATCCTGTCTGTGCATCGTGACTTCCTGTCCATGGTAGAAGAGCTGCTGCAGCCAGACCCCCACGCTTACCACGAAGTGGGCCGCTGCTTCCTGCACTTTGTGAGTCTCACAGGTCTCCGTATTTCTCTGTCAATCCATGCTAGAAATGATGACAGAATAGTGCTTTCTAACCACAAATGTATTTTTTTTATCACTAGCCCCAGTACCCACAAAGCCTTGCCTGTGCTTTGAGTTTCACAGGTTTCCGTAGCTCACTCACTGACTAGAGCAGTGATTTTCGAACGGTGGGTTGCATCTGATTCCATCTGGGATGCAGCTTAAGATGAGATCAGAAATATTGTTGATCACAATCTTTTTTATCTGGGTCACAATACAATTGAAAATGCTTTAGATGAGTCACAGCTCAAACAAGTTAGAGAGTTCCTTGGGTGCAGGCAGATATTCTAGCTGAGGCGAAGGAGTTTCAAACCCCATCTTAACGAGGCCCATTCTCTCAGAGTAGGCTAATCTCTCTGTGTGCGTCCCAAATGGCACCCTATTGCTTCTATAGTGCACTACTGGTGACCAGGGCCCATAGGGAATATTTGGGGCATACCTATTACCCATTGTTTCAGAGTAGGCTAATCTCTCTGTGTTAGTACAGGTCAGAGACGAAGATAAGATGAGATTCAACACATGTTTCAGATTTACTATCTCCTGTGCAGGCCGTATACTGCTCTGATATAGCCCCCTGTCATAGATCAGATTTATCCTAGCTCTTTGATGCTGAGCTGAGCTGGGATATGGACCACTATATCATCTTATGTTTCTGTAGGCCGTACATCTAGAGTAGGCTACTTACAGTTGATCCTCTCCTCAGTGGATTTCTATATTCTACTAAGGACCTGTAACAGGTCTTCTTCAAAGCTAGTTCTCATCAAAGTGACACCAAGACAGTGATGGGTTTTAACAGGTGACATTTTAGTCATATAGAATGACTTACAGGAGCAATTAGGGTTAATTGCCTTGCTCAATGGCAAATCGACAGATTTTTTTCACATTGTTGGCTCGGGGATTCGAACCAGCGACCTTTCGGTTACTGGCCCAACGCTCCAGCCGCTAGGCTACCTGCCGCCCCTATGACCTTGAATTAACTTGTGTACTTTCCAAATGGCACCTTATTCCCTATATAGTGCACCACTTTTGACCAGAGCTCTCTGGGTCTACTCTCTACATAGGGAATAGGGTGCCATTTCAGACGCAGCCCATGTGGTATCAATGGTATAAGCGATGGTCCTTATAGATCACACTTTTAGCTGTTTTGTGAAGGTCCACAGTCATTTAGAGCCTAACCTGCATGACTCTGTGATTCTCACATTACCATGGCTGATGATCTCATGTCAGACTACCCAGTAGGGAGGCTACTGTGGTCTGTTCTCTCTCTGGAGCTCTGGAGCTATAATGCCTATTTCAAAGAAACCTCATCCATTGTTCGGTGACTTCTCTCTCTCTCTTCGAGCCCCAGACAAATTCTCTCTCTCTCTCTCTCTCTCTCTCTCTCTCTCTCTCTCGCTCTCTCTCTCTCTCTCTCTCTCTCTCTCTCTCTCTCTCTCTCTCTCTCTCAGTCACTTTCCTCTCCTCCTCAGTGATTGAGGTCTCTTGCTGTAGGACAGAGTTCCTAGAAAGAGAGGAATTGTGACATCTCTCTCTAATTCAGCTGAGGGGAAAACCTGATGGGATCTGAGTGGGAGTGGGTTATCATAGTAGAATCTCAGCTCTAATCGTTCCAATATGGAATAAGTTATGTTTAGAATATGGGAAAAGCTGTCTTTGATTTCAACATGCTCTTAACATACTGCTTGTCAAAGCTGGTTCTATCCTCACTATTGGTTGAATCCTTACTTGAGGTCTGTACTAGAGGTCTTCACGAGTCCAAAAAGTCGGACCCATTCCGAAATGGACCTGTGGCTTTCCCACCCGGACCCAATATGCGTGAATATTTTTTTTTATATAGAGACCCGTTCCGAATGGACCCAAAGGCAACTAGACCCATTCCGTATAGACCTGGTCGGATCTAGAACCGATCAGATCCGGGTGAGGGAAGCAGCAGGAAAGTAATTTAGCAGGAAGCTACTGTATTAACCGGATCAGATAAAGTGCGAGAGGAGGGAGAGAGGTGCTGCTCTAGCAGGCGGGGGGGGGGCCGTTCTGTGATCGAATGACAGGGTGAGCAGGGAGGAGGGAGGGAGAGATGAGAGACAGCAACCAACCAAGCTGATTTGCGCTATAGTAGACTAGTAGCTGCCGTAGCTAGGTTATTTATCATCAAATATGATTACGTAATACCTGTCTTGACTGCATCAAACCAGGAGAAGCTAGTTAAGCTAGCTAACGTTGAGTACCCCTGCCATAGGGAATCTATTTATGCGCATTGATCTGAAGTTAGGATGTGGCCCTCCATGCATTTTGGTTTAGTATGAGAACCCATAGAGGTTTGATCTGAGTGGCTGCAGACTGTACTGCTCAGTAGTAGGGATGATTTATGGGCCATGTCTCTGTGCAGTATCCCTCAGTGAGAAAGACTGGGGTGTGAAGAGCATGGGAACTCATGGGAAGAGGGGTTTGTCACACCGCATACATGTGGCTTCAACACAGATGACAGGATATTGCGATATGTCCTCTCTCTCTCTCACTCCCTTTCTCCCTCTCTCTCTCTCTCTCTCTCTCTCTCTCTCTCTCTCTCTCTCTCTCTCTCTCTCTCTCTCTCTCTCTCTCTCTCTCTCTGTGTAGACAGAGAACAAAATAAGTTGTGGCTTATGTAAAAAAAACAGTAAAACTGAAAGCCTTTGTCTTGCTTTTCCATTTTCTCTCATCTATACTGTGTCTTTCGTATTTTCTCTCTCTCTCTTTCTCTCTTCTCTCTCTCTCTCTCTCTCTCTCTCTCTCTCTCTCTCTCTCTCTCTCTCTCTCTCTCTCTCTCTCTCTCTCTCTCTCTCTCTCTCTCATCTTCTCTCTCCAGAGGAGTGGTTTTCAGATCTATGATGAGTACTGTGGGAATCATGAGAAGGCTCAGAGATTGCTGCTGGAACTCAACAAGATCAGGACTGTCAGAACATGCCTACTGGTGAGGAACTGCGTGTGTGTGTGTGTGTGTGTGGGTCAGCAAACATGCGTGTGTGTGTTATATCTTTCCGGCCTCTGTTTTCCCTCAATGTGTGCTGTTTAAGGATGTTCTCCATGCTATACACATATCCCTCCGGGCTTTATGGGTAATGTAATGCTACTCCTTCTCACCCCTCCTCTCTTTCACAACCGTATCACTCCATCCATTCACTCCTGTTTTAAGAGCTCTATAAAAAGAGAGAGCCTTGAAACCCTGGGACCTACAGCAGTGTCCGCCTTCAGGAAGATACTCTATCAAAAAATAATAATAATACATTAGTTTCAACCACATACATCTGCAGAGTAATGTTGTGGTATTGTAGAAGGCTATTTCTGATCATTGATCGTGAGAGAAGAAATGAGAAGTACACACATCTCGGCTGTAAGTGGAAGGGGAGCTCTATATGATTGAGTGTTGTCTTTGAACCCGGCTCCCAGCAGGGAGAGGGTGGTTGTGTGTGTGTGTGTGTGTGTGTGTCTCAGCGGGGTTAGAGTGGTCTTAATTGAATGCGATTTAATGGAGGTTTTATGGTCTTGGCCTTGGCGGGACCTTCCTGGCTGCTTGCATCAACCCTGTGAGGGTCATGTTACCCTCCAACCTCCATCCAACCTCCATCCAACCCACTGGGCTCATAGTACTTGGGTTACCCCCGTAACCTTCACTCCACTCTGGGCTTAAAAGACTTGGCTTGCCCCCCTAACCTCCAGACCTCCAGTCAACCCTGGCCCTACTGGATGGCCCACTGACTGAAAGCCTGTCCAGTGTTTTATATGGTGAGAAGGATATAATTTAACACTATTTTACAACCAATAACGAAAGAGAATGAGGTTACCCCCTAAACTCCCCTCAACCCATGGAGGTTACCCCCTAACCTCCCCTCAACCCCTGGAGGTTACCCCTTACCTCCCCTCAACCCCTGGAGGTTAACCCATAACCTCCCCTCAACCCCTGGCCTATGGCCACTTTAATCATTTAAAACAAGGCAAACAGAGGGGTGGTGAAAACAGTTGACTGATACCAATGTCCAAATCATAATTGCGCCGGAGGAGATGGGTGCCGTTTTACGTGCTCCTAACCAATTGTGCTATTGTGTGTGTATTTTTTCGCGTCATTTGTAACTTATTTTGTACATAATGTTTCTGCCACCATCTCTTATGACTGAAAAGAGCTTCTGGATATCAGGACAGTGATTACTCACCTCGTACTGGACAAAGATTTTATCTTTAACGAGTCGGACGCAAAGGATTTACTTCAGACACCCGACAAGGCCCAAATCCCCGTCATTCGCAGGAGAAAGAGACGGAGATATCAGGGACGTAGGCCTTGTAAGGATCCGATGGCGAGTGGGTAATCTGCCTCTACCATCAGTCCAATTAGCCAATGTACAATCATTGGATAACAAAATAGACAAGCTACGATCACGACTATCCTACCAATGGGACATTAAAAACTGTAATATCTTATATTTCACCGAATCGTTTACGCTGCATCGGCAAGATAGAACAGCCACCTCCGGTAAGACAAGGGGTGGCGGTCTGTGTATATTTGTAAACAACAGCTGGTGCACGAAATCTAATATTAAGGAAGTCTCGAGATTTTGCTTGCCTGAGGTAGAGTATCTCATGATAAGCTGTAGACCACACTATTTACCAAGAGAGTTTTCATCTATATTTTTCGTAGCTGTCTATTTACCACCACAAACCGATGCTGGCACTAAGACCGCACTCAATGAGCTGTATAAGGCCATAAGCAAACAGGAAAACGTTCATCCAGAGGCGGCGCTCCTAGTGGCCGGTGACTTTAATGCAGGAAACTTAAATCTGTTTTACCTATTTTCTACCAGCATGTTAAATGTGCAACCAGAGGGGAAAAAAACTCTAGACCACCTTTACTCCACACACAGAGACGCGTACAAAGCTCTCCCTCGCCCTCCATTTTGCAAATCTGACCATAATTCTATCCTCCTGATTCCTGCTTACAAGCAAAAACTAAAGCAGGAAGCACAAGTGACTCGGTCAATAAAGAAGTGGTCAGAGGACGCAGATGCTAAGCTACAGGACTGTTTTGCTAGCACAGACTGGAATATGTTCCGGGATTCTTCTGATGGCATTGAGGAGTACACCACATCATTCACTGGCTTCATCAATAAGTGCATCGATGACGTCGTCCCCACAGTGACCGTATGTACATACCTCAACCAGAAGCCATGGATTACAGGCAACATCCGCACTGAGCTAAAGGGTAGAGCTGCCGCTTTCAAGGAGCGGGACTCTAACCCGGACGCTTATAAGAAATCCCACTATGCCCTCCGACGAACCATCAAACAGGCAAAGCGTCAATACAGGACTAAGATGGAATTGTACTACACCGGTTCCGACTCTCGTCGGATGTGGCAGGGCTTGCAAACTATTACAGACTACAAAGGGAAGCAGCGAGCTGCCCAGTGACACGAGCCTACCAGACAAGTAAATGTTCTTCTATGCTCGCTTCGAGGCAAGTAACACTGAAGCATGCATGAGAGCATCAGCTGTTCCGGACGACTGTGTGATCACGCTCTCCGTAGCCGATATGAGTAAGACCTTTAAACAGGTCAACATTCACAAGGCCGCAGGGCCAGATGGATTACCAGGGCGTGTACTCCGAGTCTGCGCTGACCAACTTACAAGTGTCTTCACTCACATTTTCAACCTGTCCCTGACTGAGTCTGTAATACCAACATGTTTCAAGCAAACCACCATAGTCCCTGTGCCCAAGAACACTAAGGTAATCTGCCTAAATGACTACAGACCCGTAGCACTCACGTCTGTAGCCATGAAGTTCTTTGAAAGGCTGGTCATGGCTCACATCAACAACATTATCCCAGAAACTAGACCCACTCCAATTTGCATACCACCCCAACAGATCAACAGATGATGCAATCTCTATTGCACTCCACACTGCCCTTTCCCACCTGGACAAAAGGAACACCTACGTGAGAGTGCTATTAATTGACTACAGCTCAGTGTTCAACAACATAGTGCCATCAAAGCTCATCACTAAGCTAAGGACCCTGGGACTAAACACCTCCCTCTGCAACTGGATCCTGGACTTCCTGACGGGCCGCCCCCAGGTGGTAAGGGTAGGCAACAACACATCTGCCACGCTGATCCTCAACACTGGGGTCTCTCAGGGGTACGTGCTCAGTCCCCTCCTGTACTCACTGTTCACCCATGACTGCATGGCTAGGCATGACTCCAACACCATAATTAAGTTTGCCGATGACACAACAGTGGTAGGCCTGATCACCGACAATGATGAGACAGCCTATAGGGGGGAGGTCAGAGACCTGGCCGTTTGGTGCCAGGATAACAACCTCTCCCTCAACGTGATCATGACAAAGGAAATGATTGTGGACTACAGGACAAGGAGGACCGAGCACGCCCCCATTCTCATCAATGGGGCTGTAGTGGAGCAGGTTGAGAGCTTCTAGTGCCTTGGTGTCCACATCACCAACAAACTATCATGGTCCAAACACACCAAGACAGTCGTGAAGAGGGCACGACCAGATTTGGCATGGGTCCTCAGATCCTCAAAAAGTTCTACAGCTGCACCATCGAGAGCATCCTGACTGGTTGCATCACTGCCTGGTATGGCAACTGCTCTGCCTCCGACCACAAGGCACTATAGATGGTAGTGCGTACCGCTCAGTATATCAAGCTTCCTGCCATCCAGGACCTCTATACCAAGCGGTGTCAGAGGAATGCCCTAGAAATGGTCAATAACTCCAGCTACCCTAGTCATAGACTGTTCTCTCTGTTACCGGAGTGCCAAGTCTAGGTCCAAAAGGCTTCTTAACAGCTTCTACCCCCAAGCCATAAGACCCCTGATCAGCTAATCAAATGGCTACCCGGACTATTTTGGCCCATTCCTCCTGACAGAGCTGGTGTAACTGAGTCAGGTTTGTAGGCCTCCTTGCTCACACACACTTTTTCAGTTCTGCCCACAAATGTTCTATAGGATTGAGGTCAGGGCTTTGTGATGGCCACTCCAATACCTTGATTTTGTTGTCCTTAAGCCATTTTGCCACAACTTTGGAAGTATGCTTGGGGTCATTGTCCATTTTGAAGACCAATTTGTGACCAAGCTTTAACTTCCTGACTGATGTCTTGAGATGTTGCTTCAATATATCCACATAATTTCCTTCCTCATGAAAAAAACTATTTTGTGAAGTGCACCAGGCCCTCCTGCAGCAAAGCACCCCCACAGCATGATGCTGCCACCCCCGTGCTTCACGGTTGGGATGGTGTTCTTCGGCTTGCAAGTTATCCCCTTTTTTCCTCCAAACATAACGATGGTCAATATGGCTAAACAGTTCTATATTTGTTTCATCAGACCAGAGGACATCTCTCCAAAAAGTACGATCTTTGTCCCCATGTGCAGTTGCAAACTGTAGTCTGGCTTTTTTATGGAGGTTTTGGAGCAGTGGCTTCTTCCTTGCTGAGCGGCCTTTCAGGTTATGTCGATATAGGACTCGTTTTACTGTGGATATAGATACTTTTGCACCTGTTTCCTCCAGCATCTTCACAAGGTCCTTTGCTGTTGTTCTGGGATGGATTTGCACTTTTCGCACCAAAGTACGTTCATCTCTAGGAGACAGAACACGTCTCCTTCCTGAGCGGTATGACGGCTGCGTGGTCCCATGGTGTTTATACTTGCGTACTATTGTTTGTACAGATGAACGTGGTACCTTCAGGCATTTGGAAATTGCTCCCAAGGATGAACCAGACTTGTGGAGGTCAACATTTTTTTTTCTGAGGTCTTGGCTGATTTCTTTTGATTTTCCCATGATGTCAAGCAAAGAGGCACTGAGTTTGAAGGTAGGCCTTGAAATACATCCACAGGTACACCTCCTATTGACTCAAATGATGTCAATTAGCCTATCAGAAGCTTCTAAAGCCATGACATCATTTTCTGGAATTTTCCAAGCTGTTTAAAGGCACAGTCAACTTAGTGTAGGTAAACGTCTGAGCCACTGGAATTGTGATATACTGAATTATAAGTGAAATAATCTGTCTGTAAACAATTGTTGGAAAAATTACTTGTGTCACGCACAAAGTAGATGTCCTAACCAACTTGCCAAAACTATAGTTTGTTAACAATACATTTGTGGAGTGGTTGAAAAACGAGTTTAAATTACTCAAATTTAAGTGTATGTAAACTTCCGACTTCAACTGTACAAATTACCTCGACTAACCTGTGCCCCCGCTTTGGATAAAAGCGTCTGCTAAATGGCATATTATTATTATTTATTATACATTGACTCTGTACCGGCACCCCCTGTATATAGCCTTGCTACTGTTATTTTACTGCTGCTCTTAAATTTCTTATTTTTACTTATCTATTTTTTACTAAACACTTATTTTTCTTAACTGTATTGTTGGTTAAGGGCTTGTACGTAAGCATTTCACTGTTGTATTCGGCGCCTGTGACAAATTACATTTGATTTGTTATCGTCTCCTTTGCTCCTGTTAGAACTGTATGTTGCTGGGGGGCAGGAAGAATACTGAGGTTCCATTGGAGGGCTACCTGGTCGCTCCCATTCAGAGGATCTGCAAGTACCCACTGCTGCTCAGGGTAAGTCCTGTATGGCCCCATCTGGATCACAGCTTCTCCTCGTCCTTCTTGTTTCGTGATCATCAGAGCCGTCCTGTCTTATTCATCTAAGCCTCCCTCTTTATGAAACGCTTGGTTGTCACATACTGCACACACACACACACACACACACACACACACACACACACACACAGTCGCTTATTTTCTCCAACAACAGGCAGACAGTATTAGGCACACCAGCCTTAGCAGCACATGCCAATGCCCCGGACTCACACAAATCCACTATCCCCAGCCTATACTTCACTCATACTCTCTTCATAGTCGATGTTTACCTTAGCCCATGTTAAAAGTGTGTGTGAAACAAAACACTGTTTCAAACGCTGTTAGGGTCCTGTGCTGTCTACCTTCATTAGTCTAGTTTAGATCTATGAATTCACACGGAGTGTAATCTAAACAGCCACCGGCATGAGAACCTAGATGGTAGATGTAACAATAATCTGAGGCGTAATCTGATTCTCTGTCATTTGAAGTCTTACAGCTGGAACTGCCCAGGCGATCTCTCTCAGTTTTCTTCTGAAATGGCACCCTATTCCCTATGTAGTGCACTACATCCCTATGGGCCCTGGTCAAAAGTAGTGCCCTACATAGGGAATAGGGTGCTATTTGCGACTCAACCTCAGTCTCCCTGTGTAAATAGCTAAGATAGAGATCGCTGGTTGTACAGTAGAAACTATCCAGAGAACCTAGACCTTAACAGCCGTCAGTAACTGACAGGCTAGGACTGTGTGTTTAGACAAGACAGATTTCCATCTCCTCCACCAGAGTGTCATGCAGTAGCCGGTAGTGATGTGCAGTTCGCAAACGATTCGTTCTTTTTTAACTACACTTTTTACTGACTCGAGAGTCATGATATTTTTTCCGAGTGACTCGTTCATTTTAGTTGTTTGTTTTGACCTGCTGGCGGCAATGAATTCTACAGCAGGAGTAATACGCGCTCCTTTGGAGACGTGCGCCGACCAACAATTTTCTATCATATATGCGAGCAGAAAAGTAGATCATGCTGCAGGCAGCGTAGAGGGCAAAAAGATATGTGTAGAACTGATCATTGATCGCATGGTGCAAAAATGAATGCAATCAATCGATTATTGAATGTTATCGATGGACACAGCTTTATAGAACCAAAACATACACACCCTGCCTCTGCTCAACACTCGAACGAATCGTTTGGGTGGCTGCTGAAGTTCGCGAACTATAGTCTATTGGACAAATCTCCCTTGAGGCAGTCAATCAATTGCATTCCGTTCACAATGTAGTCCGGTTGCGGCCGCAACTAGACTTCGTTTCAAAGGTATCAATAAATAATCGTATTTGTTTGCCTAGCGATCACAAATTACATTACTGACTCAAATGAACCAAATTAGTCTAGTCCAGGGGTGTCAAACTCATTTTAGCTCAGGGGCCACATGGAGGAAAATCTATTCCCAAGTGGGCCGGACCGGAAAAATCATGGTATATATAACTTAAAAACAACAACTTCAGATTGTTTTCTTTGTTTTAATACGATCAACATACAACATAAAGCTGGAGCCTGAGGACAGTGTGTCCAAAATAGTACAAGCACAACATCACTATTAATCATA
Organism: Coregonus lavaretus; assembly: GCF_964263955.1. Lineage (NCBI taxonomy): Eukaryota > Metazoa > Chordata > Actinopteri > Salmoniformes > Salmonidae > Coregonus > Coregonus lavaretus. Next base: position 12,856,347 of record NC_139989.1, read on the forward strand.
AAACACATCAAGTTTATTTGAAAATTCTAAAGAAAAAGAACACACAAACACATAATGCCTCAGTGATTAACAGAACTGTTTCACAGATCACATAACTATATCAGGGTATCATTTCTCTGGCAGAAATGTAGATAAAAATAATGAAATCCTGTTCCCCAAACAAGTGCAAGAACCACAGAGTCAAGAATAGGTTAAATATACAAATAAAATAAAATCAATTAAAAACAATAGCACATCAACATAAAAACATATAAACATAAAGCTGGAGCCTGAGGACAGTGTCCAAAAGCACAACATCACTATTAATCATAAAACACCTCAAGTTATTTGAAAGTTCTGAGGACAAAGAACACACAAACACACAATGCCTCAGTGATTAACAGAACTGTTTCACAGATCACAGAACTATATCAGGGTGTCATTTCTCAGGCAGAAATGTAGATAAAAATAATGAAATCCTGTTCCCCAAACAAGTGCAAGAACCACAGAGTCAAGAATAGGTTAAATATACAAATAAAATAAAATCAATTAAAAACAATAGCACATCAACATAAAAACATATAAACATAAATCTGAAAGCGTTGCTCAAACTCCCATTAACAGTCCCGTTATTTTATCTTTGAACCGCTTCATGTCTGCCACATGTTGGGTCGCGCACACATTTTTCAGACAGGGGAAGTGAGCTGCATCACCACCGGCAAGTTGCGTCTCCCACAATGACAGCTTCAACTTGAAAGAACGTATGCTGTCATAATACTGCGTGACAACTTTGTTGCGCCCTTGCAGCTGTTTGTTCAAGTTATTCAGGTGCTCTGTAACATCCACCATAAATGCAAGGTCCTGCATCCATTCTGCGGAATGAAATTCTAACACTGGTTTGCCCTTTTCTTCCATGAACTGTTCAATTTCTTCTCGTAAATCAAAGAAACGCCTCAGCACAGCACCTCGGCTTAACCATCTTACCTCAGTGTGGTATGGCAGGCCATAGATGTGGTCTTTCTATCTGAGAAGGCTGTCAAACTGACGGTGATTCAGGCTTCTGGATCGGATGAAATTAACAGTTTGGATGACCACCTTCATGACATTATCCATCTTTAATGACTTGCAACACAAAGCCTCCTGGTGCAAAATACAGTGAAAAGTCAAAAAATCACGTCCTCCATTTGCAGATTGCACTTTCTCTCTGAACTTTGTCACAACGCCTGCTTTTTTCCCGATCATTGAGGGCGCACCATCTGTAGCCAGGCTGACAGCGCGGGACCAGTCCACTCCGACCCTGTCCAGCGCGCCGACGAGTGCGGTAAAAATATCAGCTGCTGTCGTTGTATCTGTCATCGGCACCAACTCCACGAACTCCTCGGTGATGGTCAATGTGTCATCAACTCCGCGGATGAAAATGGCCAGTTGTGCAACATCTGTAATGTCCGTGCTTTCATCAATTGCAACTGAAAACGCAATAAATGACTTTACTTTTTGCTTCAACTGGCTGTCCAAATCCACTGAAAGATCGGAAATCCTGTCTGCAACTGTGTTTCTTGTCAGGCTGATATTTGCAAAAGCCTGCCGCTTTTCAGGGCACACAATCTCCGCTGCCTTCATCATGCATGTTTTTACAAATTCACCCTCACTAAATGGTTTTGAAGCCACTGCGATTTCATTAGCAATGAGGTAGCTAGCTTTCACTGCAGCGTCACTGATGTCTCGGCTGTGAGTAAACACAGACTGCTGTTTCTTCAGACCCGCCAACAGTTCATTCACCTTCTCTCATCTCCGCTGTCCTTGAAAGTTGTCATATTTGTCGGCATGAAGACTCACATAGTGGCGACGAAGGTTATATTCTTTCAGCACTGCAACATGCTCTGAACACACCAAACATACAGCTTTCCCATTCAATTCAGTGAATAAATAGGATGACCATTTTTCTTGGAACACTCTGCACTCTGCGTCCACTTTTCTCTTTTTTGACAGAGACATATTGGGGCAATGAGGGTGCCAAAGCACATAATGTTAAAAGTAGAAACCGTAATAAATATCGCGGGCAAAACAAAGTAGCTCATTGGCTGCACGTGCTTGACCTACTTGCTCTGCCCCGGTATAAACAGTTTGCTTGCTTAACACAATTGCTATTGCGCCATCCAGTGGACGCAATTGGAACAGCAGTTTATTTTATTGAAAAATTGCAGCGCATTTTTATACTTTACAAAATTATTATTATTATTATTATTATTATTTATATATTTTTTCAAAATCATCTCGCGGGCCGGATTAAACCCGTTTGCGGGCCTGATCCGGCCCGCGGGCCGGACGTTTGACAACCCTGGTCTAGTCGTTCTTTTGACTGAACCAGTCGAAAAGATCAGAGCCAGTAAAAAGAGCCGACCTTCCCATCACCAGTAGTCGGCTGATCCACCTGGCTATTATATATCTAACTGTTATGTACAGTTACTGTTGTCTACATTTTCTCTCTCTCTCTCTCTCTCTCTCTCTCTCTCTCTCTCTCTCTCTCTCTCTCTCTCTCTCTCTCTCTCTTCTCCCCCTCCCATTTTTTTCTCTCTCTCTCTCTCTCTCTCTCTCTCTCTCTCTCTCTCTCTCTCTCTCTCTCTCTCTCTCTCTCTCTCTCTCTCTCTCTCTCTCTCTCCTGGGATATTAGTCTGTTATGTACTGTAAATCAAAGAGAACTGTTCAGCGGAAGGAAGGGAGGGAGAGTGAGTGGGCACATGTAGTAGGGGAAAGTTGCTGTTGCTGCATGTTTCCCACATCTTTTTTCCAAAAAGACAAAAAGGGTTAACCTTTGAATATCTATCCTCACCAGGCTTTTCAGATTTGCCTATGCTGCTCTCTGATCTGTGCGCGCGTGTGTGTGTGTGCGTGCGTTCGTGCATGTCTTTGTGCGTGCCTGCGTACGTGTGTGTGTGTTTGTGTGTGTTTGTTTGTGTAGGAGCTGCTAAAGAGGACGCCTAAGAAACACAATGACTACTCCCTGGTGCTGGAGTCTCTGCAGGTCATGAAGGCTGTCTGTTCCTCCATCAACGAGGCCAAGAGACAGATGGAGAAACTAGAGGTGCTGGAGGAGTGGCAGTCCCACATCGAAGGATGGGAGGTAGGTTCACATGTACTCTACAATACACCATACTGGCTAGTACCTATAGACTTAGGGTAGTGGAGGAGAAACTAAAGATCCTAGAAGAGTGGCAGTCCCACGTCGAGGGATGGGAGGTGGGTTCACATGTACAATACAATATACTATATAGTACACCATATTCAGATCCCACCGATGCCCACATCCCCTTTAAGACTTGCTGAAGCCAACTGTGAAAAAGAACATTCCTACTTTAAAATCAAAGTACTGCTATGAACCTGATGATGATTAGAGTAGTCACCTTAAAGCGTGAGAGGATTTAACAAGATGGTTGGTCCGGCCAGGCAGAAACTATTGGGGTATGTACTGTATGTGTGAATATTACAAAACATTGTTTGGCAGGGAATTTACTTCACATTCACCAGGCCTCGGCCGGCGATAGTTTTCTAAATTCATGCTACCAATCAAGTCTTAAAGGGGATGTGGGCATCGGTGGGATCTTAATGGTGCTGATTGTATGTCAGGGGCCTGGCGCCTGGGCTTCTTATGAAATGTACTTGGCTTAACACTGCGTCCCAAATGGCACCCTATTCCCATATTATAGTGCACTACTTTTGACCCGGGCCCACCCATAGGGCTCTGGTCAAAATAAGTGCACTTTATGGGGAATAGGGTGCCATTTGGGATACATACAGAGAGTGACAGAGAGTGCCCAAGACATCGATCATCCAGTGCTGAAAGAAGGCTTCTTAACAACACTAGGCCCTTGTCAGCTTAAGAGTCAGCTTAATTTTGAAGAGTCATGTTTTGATGACCATGATTTTGATCAGTTATGATAAAGATGGCTGTGGTTTAGATCAGTTATGATAGAAGATGGATGTGGTTTTGATCAGTTATGATGGAAGATGGCTGTGGTTTTGATCGGTTATGATAAAGATGGCTGTGGTTTTGATTGGTTATGATAAAGATGGCTGTGATTTTAATCAGTAATGTTAAAGATGGCTGTGGCTTTGATCGGTTATGATAAAGATGGCTGTGGTTTTGATCAGTAATGTTAAAGATGGCTGTGGTTTTGATAAGTTATGATAAAAACGGTTCTAGGTTTTCCAGATCTGTCTAGAGAGGTCAGCTCCGTGCCTCTGTGTTGTTTTATGGGACTTGTTGACAACGGAGTGTGTTGTTAGAGTGTAAACTGTGAATGCAGGCCTGCCAGGCTTTCTGGGTTGCATCCCAAATGGCACCCTATTCCCTATATAGTGCACTACTTTTGATCAGGGACCATAGGGATTCCCATTGGGCTCTGGTCAAAAGTAGTGCGCTATGTAGGGAATAGGGTGCCATTTGGGACTCAGCCCTGGTGCACAACAAAACACACCACAGAATCAGAAACAGTTGGATAATCTTTTATGAGCAAAATGTAACTGGAATGTCTTCTTATAAAAGACAGATGCAGCCTGAAATAAAATTATCGTGACTCAGATTCATTTCGTTTTTTCTTTTGTGGACGGATGCAGACACATTTTGACACTGGCTTAATCTTTCTGCCCTGTTAAACCCATTTAGCAGGAGAGGGACATTCTAAACGTTTACGTTTGCGGCCGAGCTAACTTTGTCATACAAACCTCTATATGAGTCCCAAATGGCACCCTATTCTCTTTTATAGTTTACTACTTTTGACCAGTAGTGCACTATATAGGGAATAGGGTGCCATTTGGGACACACACTCTCTGAAGGACTGAAAGGAAGTGAACTTGATGAGACTCAAACTGTTTGTAAGACATGGTGTTCTAGCCCAGGGACAATCTCTTCGGTCTTTAACACAACAGATTTTTTATTAAGCACGGACTGACCTCTTGGAAGAGAACACAAGTGTCTGGTTTAGCCTTTAGAGGTTCTGGTTCGTCAATGGCTATTTGTCAGAGTGTTACTGCAAATTGGGAAAATAGCAGCTGAAACACACACACACACACACACACACACACACACACACACACACACAAAGAAACTAAGAAGTGTAATGTGTAATCAGGAAAAGGGTGGAGGAGTGTGACATTTGCACGCCATGGTCTTAGAGAGCACAAGCTGTTCTCTGGTTTCCTCAATAGCTTTTATTAATGATAAACATTAGGTAATTCTGGAGCAGGTCACTACTCTACACGCCAGACACTGTTCTCTATTAGATGGGCCTAAGAGAGAAGAAAACTGGAAAGCAGAGAGAGAGGGATAGACAGAGCGAAAGAGAGAGGGGAGCAGATTGAGAAAGAGAGGGAGAGGGGAGAAATAGAGAGAGACCAAAGACAAAGGCAGAAGGAGGAAAAGGCAGAACAGAGAGAAGGAGAGAAATGTCCAGGGAGAGATCGTTGGTGTCTTGTGTTACTATGTGTGGGCGTTTAAAGAATGAACAGAAAGGATGGAGGGATGAGGGAGGAGGGAAGAGTGCGAGCCGAGGGCCTCAGTAAGTTTTTCCTCTGTCGCTTCCAGGTCGCGGCTGATAGCTCATTAGTGTAGAACCTTCTCCACATCTGTGTGCCCTCGGGTCACCATGGCAGCCAGGTTCACCGCCTTGCCGTGGGAGAGACAGTTCATATGCATCCCAAATGGCACCCTACTCCCTAAGTAGTGCACTACTTTTGACCAGGACCCATAGTGATTCCCATAGGGCTCTGGTCAAAAGTAGTGCACAATATAGAGATAGAGTGCCATTTGGGACGCAGGCAGGGCAGGGCGAGGGACCACAGTGGTTGGCTGCCAGCGGTTGCCACGACGATGATTGCCCATTGGTCAAGGCTTCTATGTCTGTACTGTGTCACCCGGTCTCTTGGGTCTCAGTTTGGAAGTGGTAAAAGTTATGTCCAAAACCCGAAAACTTAAAGCAGACATTGAATATCCCTTTGATCATGGTGAAGTTATTAATTATACTTTGGATGGTGTATCAATACACCCAGTCACTACAAAGATACAGGCGTCCTTCCTAACTCTGTTACCGGAGAGGAAAGAATGTGCTCAGGGATTTCACCATAAGGCCAATGGTGACTTTAAAACAGTTACAGAGTTTAATGGCTGTGATAGGAGAAAACTGAGGATGGATCAACAACATTGTAGTTACTCCACAATACTAACCTAATTGACAGAGTGAAAAGAAGGAAGGCTGTATAGAATAAAAATATTCCAAAACATGCATCCTGTTTGCAACAAGGCACTAAAGTAATACTGCACAAAATGTGGCAAAGCAATTAACTTTGTCTTGAATACAAAGTGTTATGTTTGGGGCAAATCCAATACAACACGTTACTGAGTACCACTCTCCATATTTTCAAGCATAGTGGTGGCTGCATCATGTTATGGGTATGCTTGTAATCGTTAAGGACTGGGGAGTTTTACAGGATAAAAATTGAATGGAATGGAGCTAAGCACAGGCAAAATCCTAGAGGAAAACCTGGTTCAGTCTGCTTTCCACCAGACACTGGGAGATTAATTCACCTTTCAGCAGGACAATAGTCTAAAACACAAGGCCAAATCTACACTGGAGTTGCTTACCAAGAAAACAGTGAATGTTCCCGAGTGGCCAAGTTACAGTTTTGACTTAAATCTACTTGAAAATCTATGGCAAGACCTGGAAATGTTTGTCTAGCAATGATCAACAATCAATTTGACAGAGCTTGAAGAATTTTTTAAAGAATAATGGGCAAATATTGTAGCACAATCCAGGTGTGGAAAGCTCTTAGAGACTTACCCAGAAAGACTCACAGCTGTGATCGCTGCCAAAAGTGCTTCTACAAAGTATTGACTCGGGTGTGAATACTTATGTAAATGAGATATTTCTGTATTTCGTTGTCAGTACATTTTCAAAAGTTTCTGAAAACATGTTTTCACTTTGTCATTATGGGGTTTTGTGTGTAGATGGGTGAGAAAAAATAAATATATAATCCATTATGAATTCAGGCTGTAACACTAAAATGTGGAATAAGTCAAGGGGTATGAATACTTTCTGAAGGCACTGTATGCTGTTTCTCTCTCTTTCTCTTTCTCTCTCTTTCACTCACTCACTCGCTCGCTCGCTTTCTCTTATTGTATTATGCCTGGCACTCCTCTGACAGTTAAAAGAGGGGGATGAGAGTTAGATGAAACAGACCATAGACTGTGGAGTGTTGTTTAGGCTTCAGGCCCCACTACTCACTCAATAGCCTCTCTATGGAACAGCTGTGGGCTGGAGAGAGTGAAGAGGGGGGAGAGGAGGAAAGAGCGAGAGAAGACAGGAAAAGGGAGAGAGGTGTATAGTGAGACGAAAGAGAGAGAAATAGACAGAGGGAGGAACAAATACAGAAGTAGTGCACTAAATAGGGTAGCTCAGTTGGTAGAGCACGGCGCTTGCAATGCCAGGGTTGTGGGTTCGTTTCCCACGGGGGGCCAGTATGAAAAATGTATGCACTCACTAACTGTAAGTCGCTCTGGATAAGAGCGTCTGCTAAATGACTAAAATGTAAAATGTATAGGGAGCCATTTTGAAAGCAGACCTGGAGTGTTCTCTCACAGAAAGTGTCTGTAGTGTCTGTTCCAGTGGACAGTAAGTTGAGGATTAGTGTGTAGTCTGGACCGGTGGCGGTGGCATTCAGCTGGTCTGGCCCCCACTGGTAGAAATGAACACCTCATCTTGGCCTTGGGCAAGAAAGAAGTACTCTGAGAAAGATGGAGAAGAGAAAGGAGGGAGTGGAAGGGAGAGGAGGAGAGAGGAGGGAGTGGAGGAGCGAGTTGTTCAAAAGAAAAGAAAGAGAAAGAGAGCGACAAAGATGGATAAAGATGGAGAGAAGTGAGGAAAGAGAGAAGGGGGAAGCTCTAGAGGGGGATAGAGGTGAGGAAAGAAAGAAACAAGAAAGAGGGGCCAAGGAAAGATTAGAAAGGGAAAGCAAAGAACGTCAGAGACTTGGGAGATGGGAATAGGTCAAGAAAAAGAAGGAGTGGGAGTTGCAATAATCAATGAGAGAGAGAGAGTAGAGAGAGAGGGAGATTGGCCCGTGTGGATTCCTCAGCAGGAGGAAATGTTTAGCATAACTTCTGGCTCTGCTCGTTCCGGGAGTTATATTTAGATCTAACAGGCAGGGTTGCTCAAACGCAACATATACAGTGGGGAAAAAAAGTATTTAGTCAGCCACCAATTGTGCAAGTTCTCCCACTTAAAAAGATGACAGACAAAATGAGATTTTTTTCTCTCCAGAAAATCACATTGTAGGATTTTTAATGAATTTATTTGCAAATTATGGTGGAAAATAAGTATTTGGTCAATAACAAAAGTTTCTCAATACTTTGTTATATACCCTTTGTTGGCAATGACACAGGTCAAACGTTTTCTGTAAGTCTTCACAAGGTTTTCACACACTGTTGCTGGTATTTTGGCCCATTCCTCCATGCAGATCTCCTCTAGAGCAGTGATGTTTTGGGGCTGTCGCTGGGCAACACAGACTTTCAACTCCCTCCAAAGATTTTCTATGGGGTTGAGATCTGGAGACTGGCTAGGCCACTCCAGGACCTTGAAATGCTTCTTACGAAGCCACTCCTTCGTTGCCCGGGCGGTGTGTTTGGGATCATTGTCATGCTGAAAGACCCAGCCACGTTTCATCTTCAATGCCCTTGCTGATGGAAGGAGGTTTTCACTCAAAATCTCACGATACATGGCCCCATTCATTCTTTCCTTTACACGGATCAGTCGTCCTGGTCCCTTTGCAGAAAAACAGCCCCAAAGCATGATGTTTCCACCCCCATGCTTCACAGTAGGTATGGTGTTCTTTGGATGCAACTCAGCATTCTTTGTCCTCCAAACACGACGAGTTGAGTTTTTACCAAAAAGTTCTATTTTGGTTTCATCTGACCATATGACATTCTCCCAATCCTCTTCTGGATCATCCAAATGCACTCTAGCAAACTTCAGACGGGCCTGGACATGTACTGGCTTAAGCAGGGGGACACGTCTAGCACTGCAGGATTTGAGTCCCTGGCGGCGTAGTGTGTTACTGATGGTAGGCTTTGTTACTTTGGTCCCAGCTCTCTGCAGGTCATTCACTAGGTCCCCCCGTGTGGTTCTGGGATTTTTGCTCACCGTTCTTGTGATCATTTTGACCCCACGGGGTGAGATCTTGCGTGGAGCCCCAGATCGAGGGAGATTATCAGTGGTCTTGTATGTCTTCCATTTCCTAATAATTGCTCCCACAGTTGATTTCTTCAAACCAAGCTGCTTACCTATTGCAGATTCAGTCTTCCCAGCCTGGTGCAGGTCTACAATTTTGTTTCTGGTGTCCTTTGACAGCTCTTTGGTCTTGGCCATAGTGGAGTTTGGAGTGTGACTGTTTGAGGTTGTGGACAGGTGTCTTTTATACTGATAACAAGTTCAAACAGGTGCCATTAATACAGGTAACGAGTGGAGGACAGAGGAGCCTCTTAAAGAAGAAGTTACAGGTCTGTGAGAGCCAGAAATCTTGCTTGTTTGTAGGTGACCAAATACTTAATTTCCACCATAATTTGCAAATAAATTCATTAAAAATCCTACAATGTGATTTTCTGGATTTCTTTTTCTCATTTTGTCTGTCATAGTTGACGTGTACCTATGATGAAAATTACAGGCCTCTCTCATCTTTTTAAGTGGGAGAACTTGCACAATTGGTGGCTGACTAAATACTTTTTTTCCCCACTGTACATTCCCAACATAGTTGACAAGGTAAGGAGAAGGGCTGTGGAGTTTATCGCAACCTATTCCCTACATAGTGCACGACTACTGCTATGGGCTCTGGTCAAAAGTAGTGCACTATATAGAGAATAGGGTGCCATTTGGGACACAGTCACAGATCCACATGGTGTGACTTGATAGGATGTTATTATATAGTAGTAACGGCTCTATTCTTTAAAGCCCCCAATCAATCTAATACTGAGGATGTGTGTTGAGTTTTTACAGACCCCTTAAGAGAGAAACCAGGAAAGGCATTCACAGAGAAACCATGCACAGTGAATTAAACTCACTACCCAAGGAGCAACTGTGTACTGCAATTTTACACTGTTAGGCATACTGTATGCTACATGTCCGATGTCATGGTGGCTACACAGAAAACCCTCCAGACGAACACAATCCTGCGATCACATAGTTCAACGCATAATCAACCCATAATCAACCATTCACTGCATAATACAGTTGAAGTCGGAAGTTTACATACATAAAACTCGTTTTTCAACCACTGCACAGATTTCTTGTTAACAAACTATAGTTTTGGCAAGTCGGTTAGGACATGTACTTTGTGCATGACACAAGTAATGTTTCCAACAATTGTTTACAGACAGATTATTTCACTGTATCACAATTCCAGTGGGTCAGAAGTTTACATACACTAAGTTGACTGTGCCTTTAAACAGCTTGGAAAATTCCAGAAAATGATGTTATGGCTTTAGAAGCTTCTGATAGGCTAATTGACATCATTTTAGTCAATTGGAGGTGTACCTGTGGATGTATTTCAAGGCCTACCTTCAAACTCAGTGCCTCTTTGCTTGACATCATGGGAAAATCAAAAGAAATCAGCCAAGACCTGAAGGTACCACGTTCATCTGTACAAACAATAGGACGCAAGTATAAACACCATGGGACCACGCAGCCGTCATACCGCTCAGGAAGGAGACGCGTTCTGTCTCCTAGAGATTAACGTACTTTTGTGCGAAAAGTGCAAATCCATCCCAGAACAACAGCAAAGGACCTTGTGAAGATGCTGGAGGAAACAGGTACAAAAGTATCTATATCCACAGTAAAACTAGTCCTATATCGACATAACGTGAAAGGCCACTCAGCAAGGAAGAAGCCACTGCTCCAAAACCGCCATAAAAAAGCCAGACTACGGTTTGCAACTGCACATGGGGACAAAGATCGTACTTTTTGGAGAGATGTCCTCTGGTCTGATGAAACAAAAATAGAACTGTTTGGCCATAATGACCATCGTTATGTTTGGAGGAAAAAGGAGGTTGCTTGCAAGCCGAAGAACACCATCCCAACCGTGAAGCACGGGGGTGGCAGCATCATGCTGTGGGGGTGCTTTGCTGCAGGAGGGACTGGTGCAATTCACAAAATAGATGGCATCATGAGGAAGGAAAATTATGTGGATATATTGAAGCAACATCTCAAGACATTAGTCAGGAAGTTAAAGCTTGGTCACAAATGGGTCTTCCAAATGAACAATGACCCCAAGCATACTTCCAAAGTTGTGGCAAAATGGCTTAAGGACAACAAGGTCAAGGTATTGGAGTGGCCATCACAAAGCCCTGACCTCAACCCTATAGAACATTTGTGGGCAGAGCTGAAAAAGCGTATGCGAGCAAGGAGGCCTACAAACCTGATTCAGTTACACCAGCCCTGTCAGGAGGAATGGGCCAAAATTCACCCAACTTATTGTGGGAAGCTTGTGGAAGGCTACCCGAAACATTTGACCCAAGTTAAACAATTTAAAGGCAATGCTACCAAACACTAATTGAGTGTATGTAAATTTCTGACCCACTGGGAATGTGATGAAAGAAATAAAAGCAGAAATAAATCATTCTCTCTATTATTATTCAGACATTTCACATTCTTAAAATAAAGTGGTGATCCTAACTGACCTAAGACAGGGAATTTGTACTAGGATTAAATGTCAGGAATTGTGAAAAACTAAGTTTAAATGTATTTGGCTAAGGTGTATGTAAACTTCTGACTTCAACTGTATGTGGTGGGTTACATATTTAACAAAGCGCCGCACTATTACAGCAGAAAACTGACAAGGACCAACGGAACGGGTGGATCCCCGGCCTGGTCTAGTAGCCAAGTCTACACAGTATCTACACCACTGTGTGTCTCTTCCCAGGGTTCCAATATAACAGACACGTGTACAGAGATGTTGATGCATGGAGTCCTGCTGAAGATCTCAGCTGGTAACATCCAGGAACGCATCTTCTTCCTCTTCGACAACCTGCTGGTTTACTGCAAGAAGAAAAACAGGTGTGACCGGACTGCCACACCTCTCTCTGACATCTTTGTTTCCCCTTACCATAGGCTTGTACAGATACTTCAAGCAGCACCAGCTACTTTCTATCAATCTCCACTGTGTGTTGTTTCATTAGCCAGAAGGGCACTGTATAGTTCGCTAGCCTAGGTATCTACTTGTTTCTATGTGTTGCCTTGCCTTGTGTGACGAGACAATGTTAAGTTGGCTTGAATGTTGTTCCCAGGCGTTTAAAAAACAGCAAGGCGGTTACAGAGGGACCTCGTTACCTGTTCAGAGGGAGAATCAACACAGAGGTGATGGAAGTGGAGAACGTAGATGATGGAACAGGTGAGTTCTACCCGTAACAGGTCACTCAGGGTGTGTCTCAAATGGCACCCTATTCCCTAAATAGTGCACAACTTTTAAACAGCCATTTCAGACGCAACCCTTATCCTATTTCGCAACCCAACTACCATCCAATGCTCGGGAGGAAACCCTGAGCTAACAACAAAAGGCATCTTTATTGCAGTATTTCTTCTGTCAAAAGTGGATTCGTTATCTCCATGTACTGCAGACAATCTGCATTTCTTTATGTAGACAATCAATTCAATTTTTAGTGCGGCAACACATTGTTCCCAATTTGCTGTTTGGGAGGAATTGATTTTGTCTCCACGGATCAGAACACATTTATATTATTTTTGCTTCTTACTTTGTACGTCCCAAATGGCACCCTATTCCCTACATAGTGCAGTAATTTTGACCAGGGCACATAGGGCTGTGGTCAAAGGTAGTGCACTATAAAGAGAATAGGGTGTCATTTGGAACTCTGAACACATTTAATAACACATTGTTATTAGGCGGCAGGTAGCCTAGCGGTTAGAGCGTTGTGCCAGTAACCAAAAGGTCGCTGTGTTGAATACCCGAGCCGACAAGGTGAAAAATCTGTCGATGTGCCCTTGAGCAAGGCACTTAACCCTAATTTACTCCAGGGGTGCGCCGTACTACTATGGCTGATGCTGTAAAACAACACATTTCACTGCACCTATCTGGTGTATGTGACAATAAAATATGTCTTTTTTTATTTTTTCCCAGGAGCACTGAGATCTCAGATCTCTATTTCCTGTTTTGACAGTTAATCAATTCAGAGGGTGAACCAGTCGATCGGGTTAGATACCCTCCCAGCCAACTGTATGAAATGTCAATAAGTGATGGATGAGGAGTGTTTTAATTTACAGCCTACTTAGATTTTATAGTCTACTGCACACAAAGCCATAACACAGTCTACACTCTTAGAAAAAAAGGTGATATCTAGAACCTACAAGGGTTCTTTGGCTGTCCCTATAGGAGAACCCTTTGAAGAACCCTTGTTGGTTCCAGGAGAAACCTTTTTGGTTTCAAGTATAACTGTTTTGGGTTCAGTGTAGAACCCTTTCCACAGAGGGTTCTACCTGGAACCCAAAATGGTTCTACCTGGAACCAAAACGGGTTTTACCTGGAACCAAAAAGGGTTCTCCTATAGGGACAGCTGAATAACCCTTTTGGTAGCCTTTTTTCTAATAGTGTTGGTTCAAAATGTTGAGATAAAGGAACTAAAGGGACTGTACGTGGAATTTACATTTTAGTCTTATAGCAGACAGTAGTGCTGAGCAATTAACCAACATTTTGGTTATTTTTCAGTTTTTAAACAACTAATTGACCGACGTCGGTTTAATTATTAGAATTCCATTTCGTTAGTTTTTTTTCTGTGCGCTCAATGCGCACATTGCACAGTTTCTCTAGAGATAAATCAGATCCAACCTGAACTGTGCGATGTAGTATAATAATAATAATAATAATAATAATATGACATTTAGCAGACGCTTTGATCCAAAGCGACTTACAGTCATGCGTGCATACATTTTTGTGTATGGGTGGTCCCGGGGATGTATGGAGTTGTAGTTTCCAACAGGCCAATATTCTACATAGTTTAGCGCATAAAACATGGTAATTAACTACAATGACCATAATCAATTGCGCATCTACTTGTCCGGTCTGTGTTTCTTTTACGCCTGCTACGGAAGAGACAGACGAATGTGTGATCGTGAGGTGATATAGAGAGCAGCTGTTGCTTCGTGAGTTGTCTATTCCTGAAAATACATGATCTAATTGTCATTGTTGGTATTCAGCAGTCATAAAGGTATGCCTTATTTACTTTGAGGAACCACTAAAATAGTGATTTAGTCAGACAGCATAGGCAGCAGCTCTATAGAGATGAGATGATGACTTGGAATGAAATAATAGTCATCAAATAAAATAAATGTAATATACCCAACAATGGAAATATTTTTGTAAAGTAATGTGAATAAATGAGTGTTTATAAGTGATAAGCAGTAGTGGGCAGTCACTACCATCATGGGACTTTTATTAATTGTTTTATTCTGTTGTTACAGCATTCAACCCACATAATGCATAGTGCATTTGATCGACCGACCTCAAAAAGCACTAATCGCTCTGCACTAGCCTTCTCTCTAAACGTATCCCTCCACTGCTAGTTGGCTGGTGGTGGGTGGGTCTATTTTCTTACAGCCTTGACAGCTGAAGGTTATACAAATGCCATCTTCCAGGCATGGTGACAAGTCTCTGCGCACACACACACACACTCTCACACACTCTCTCACACACACACACACACACACACACACACACACACACACACACACACACACACACACACACACACACACACACACACACACACACACACACACACACACACACACACACAGTTAACTCTAGCTGTGTGTGTTGGTCCAGTACAGCCACTCATTATCAGTTAAGTTTTTTAGAAGCAATCATTTCCTCCCCAGCAGACTTAATATTGGGTGTTTTTGGGAGATGGATGGGATTGGGCTTGGATGGGATGGATGGGATTGTAGGGGGGGGGGGGGGGGGGGAACAGGCCCTATAACTGTCTTCGCCACTATACGCCTGCCAAGGCTACCAGTAATATGATAGATTCTAACGCACGGACGCACGCACACACACACACACACACACACACACTACAGCTTTGTTAGGCCACGGACAGACAGGGGATTCTGCCTCTGTTACACACATGTGCTCCAGAGGATCTAGGAGCAGAGAGGGATAGGATTTGTAAATTCCATTTAATCTCTCCTTCCCTCTGTTTCCGGAAGAATGATGTGATGTTAGCTTATTCTTGCTAAAAGGCCTAGCAGTCAACAAGCATAAACTACTGCAAAACTGTGCAAAGAAAATTGTCATAAATCCTTCAAGTAGTCAACGGAACAAAGGAAGCTGATTTTATTGACGTTCCAGAAGGGAAGTACTCTGGTATTGAGATAATGTGAAATGACCTGAGTTATTCTTGTCGGTTCTGGCACAGGCCTCATCCTGAACCTACTGTGGGATTTATAATGGAGTAGTAATGAGTTAGCTACTACTGCTGTGCTTTTAGCCTGGACTTAATACTATGGCAATGTAGATGACAGATTCCTTTTCTAAATTCTGTATTACATATTCTGTATTCCATATTCCATATTCCGTAATCAGATTCTGTGTTCCACTCTGCTTTGTTTACACCTAAAGTACATCCATTCTTTCATGGATACAGATGCTGAGAGATGGATTGTTCTCTATTTCAAACAAACAGGCTAGAATAAATCCCAAAACTCAAATAAGACACCAGAGGGCCACAACAGAAGTGAATCTGTTGCTCCAACCCTTTGGACCCTTAGGTTGAGGCACCTTGGTATAAGAGGAGTGAAGGAATGTGGCCGTGTCTCTGAGGCTGCGTCCCTAATGACACCCTATTCCCTATGTAGTGCACTACTTCAACCAAGGCCCATAGAAGTGCACAATATATATGGGAATAGAGTGCCAGTCCTGGTCAATAGTAGTGCACTATGTGGGAATAGGGTGCCATTTGGGACGCATACTAAGTGTGTTGTGTTTGTGTGTCTCTTGGTTTGCAGCGGATTACCACAGCAGCGGGAACATAGTGAACAACGGCTGGAAGATCCACAACACAGCAAAGAACAAGTGGTTTGTGTGCATGGCCAAGACCCCAGAGGAGAAACAGGAGTGGCTGGAGGCTATCCTCAAAGAGAGGGAGAGGAGAAAAAGTTAGTAGTCATATAGTATCTGATACTGTTGGCGTAGAGTCGTGTGTGTGAGAACCATAATACAACCGAAACGCACCCTATACCCTAAATAGTGCACTCTGTAGGCAATATGGTGCCGTTTGGGAAACCTTAGTGGAAGTCAGTATATCCTCCTATCCAGTGGTGATTTTAGCATGTAAATCTTGGTGGGGCAAACAAACAAAAAATTTGAGGGGATGCATGCCAGCTAAGCCACAGCACAACACTAAAAAATACATGAATTGCACTATAATGGTGACAAACGGTGCCCACAAACTGTTAGGGCCTACATAAAGCTCTCCTAACAGCAGAGTCCCAACAGCAGTCCCAACACCTTACCACTGCTGCCCCTGGCTATCAGCGGAGCCTTGTCTGGCAGCGAAACAGTTCATTCAGCCTCATTTACTGCCTTTAAAAAAAAACATGGCTGACTTTAACAAATGTGGTTTCTACTGACAATTGAGATGTACAAACTATGGCATAAGGGGACAACAAGTGGATAAGAGGCAATCCGTAATTTCGATTAAGACAATAATGAGCAAGCTAGGACGGACATAGTCAATATAACTATTTGTTCAGCACTTTTGAAATGTACAGCGACAGAATTCAGAACATGGGCCGTTCTTACAATGTTCTCCCTGTTCACCAAGTCAGAACCGTAGCTAAGATTTTTAAAGTATGATGTTGACATGATCAGTCCAATCAAAGTGCCTTGCAAAAGTATTCACCCCCTTTGCTATGAAGCCCCTAAATAAGATATGGTGCAACCAATTACCTTCAGAAGTCACATAATTAGTTAAATAAAGTCCACCTGTGTGCAATCTAAGTGTCACATGATCTGTCACATGATCTCAGTATATATACACCTGTTCTGAAAGGCCCCAGAGTCTGCAACATCACTAAGCAAGGGGCACCAACAAGCAAAAAGCACCATGAAGACCAAGGAGCTCTCCAAACAGGTCAGGGACAAAGTTGTGGAGAAGTACAGATCAGGGTTGGGTCATAAAAAAATTACAGAAACTTTGAACATCCCACGGAGCACCATTAAATCCATTATTAAAAAATTGAAAGAATATGGCACCACAACAAACCTGCCAAGAGAGGGCCGCCCACCAAAACTCACGGACCAGGCAAGGAGGGCATTAATCAGAGAGGCAACAAAGAGACCAAAGATAACCCTGAAGGAGCTGCAAAGCTCCACAGCTGAGATTTTGGAGTATCTGTCCATAGGACCACTTTAAGCCGTACACTCCACAGAGCTGGGCTTTACGGAAGAGTGGCCAGAAAAAAGCCATTGCTTAAAGGAAGAAAAAGCAAACACGTTTGGTGTTCGCCAAAAGACTCCACAAACATATGGAAGAAGGTACTCTGGTCAGATGAGACTAACATTGAGCTTTTTGGCCATCAAGGAAAACGCTATGTCTGGCGCAAACCCAACACCTCTCATCACCCCAAGAACACCATCCCCACAGTGAAGCATGGTGATGGCAGCATCATGCCATGGGGATGTTTTTCATCGGCAGGGACTGGGAAACTGGTCAGAATTCAAGGAATGATGGATTGCGCTAAATACAGGGAAAGTCTTTAGGGAAACCTGTTTCAGTCTTCCAGTGATTTGAGACTGGGACGGAGGTTCACCTTCCAGCAGGACAATGACCCTAAGCATACTGCTAAAGCAACACTTGAGTGGTTTAAGGGGAAACATTTAAATGTCTTGGAATGGCCTAGTCAAACCCAGACCTCAATCCAATTGAGAATCTGTGGTATGACTCAAAGATTGCTGTACACCAGCTGAACCCATCCAACTTGAAGGAGCTGGAGCAGTTTTGCCTTGAAGAATGGCCAAAAATCCCAATGACTAGATGTGCCAAGCTTATAGAGACATACCCCAAGAGACTTGCAACTGTAATTGCTGCAAAAGGTGGCTCTACAAAGTATTGAGAATAGTTATGCACGCTCAAGTTTTCACAATAAAACATATTTTGCATCTTCAAAGTGGTAGGCATGTTGTGCAAATCAAATGATACAAACCCCCAAAAAATCTATTTTAATTCCAGGTTGTAAGGCAACAAAATAGGAAAAATGCCTAAGGGGTTGAATACTTTCGCAAGCCACTGTAGATATAACGTGATTTGACATCATTTTATCTGTGGCCAATGATCTTGAGCCTTCTTGGATGGGCACGTCTAATGTAACTCTATGACAGCATCCAAGGGGCTTGAATTTAAGAGCCCTACCCTTAGATTTGGCAGTGATGTAGTGTCCCCATGAGTGACAGAACACTGAGCCAATCAAGGCGCAACTAGAGAACATTACCAACCCCTACGCTCCGTATTTTCCGCTGGCTGCCCCACATCCACAGAAAGCGCTGAGCTAGGCTGAAACACCTGCATTTTGGAGCTGCCTTACTCAAGAAAGCAAAAAAGAGACCATGTTTTTATAGAGGGTTTATTAACTCAATTATTTAAAAAAAGGTTTACATTGTTTGCAAAGTGATATGTGACACGTATTAATGCCAAAATAACATGCAAAAACTAGTTTATTTTTATTTAATGTATTTCTTTGCTAAAAATGTGGGGCTCTGCCCCACCTGCACTGAATGACGGGTCGCCACTGCTCCTATCTAAGATACTAGTTGTGGCAGGCACAAGAACTAGACTTGCAGGTAGAATGAATAGACCTGAACTCTTTTCCTAACACAAGATGTCTTCTGTTGAGTCTATTTCTATCCTCTTGCTCCTCTTGCTCCTCCTCCTGCTCCTCCTTCCCCCTCTCTTCCTGCTTTTCCACATGCTCCTCCTCCTCCACCTGCTCCTCCTCCTCCACTGCTCCCCCTGCTCTCCCTCCTTCTCCTCCTCTGCTCCTCCTCCTGCTCTCCCTCCTCCTGCTCCTCTTCCTGCTCCACCTCCTGCTCCTGCTCCTTCTCCTTCTCCTGCTGCTCCTCCTGCTCTCCCTCCTCCTGCTCCTGCTCCTCCTCCTTCTCCTGCTGCTCCTCCTGCTCTCCCTCCTCCTCCTCCTGCCTCTCCTCCTGCTCCTCCTCCTTCTCCTGCTGCTCCTCCTGCTCTCCCTCCTCCTCCTCCTGCCTTTCCTCCTGCTCCTCCTCCTTCTCCTGCTGCTCCTCCTGCTCTCCCTCCTCCTCCTCCTGCCTCTCCTCCTGCTCCTCCTCCTGCTCCTCCTCCTGTAGTGTTTCAGCACCAGGGTATGATATGCCTAACTACTTTAATGTGAGAAGACAAATTAGATGAGATGGATTGATAGAGACAGTATACTATTTCTATATCAGCATACATATACAGATGTGGTCCTATATATTGGTACCCTGGCACTTTACAATGGAGTGCAATGGAGCAGAATGTTCTGTTTTCTCTTTTCAAAACTGGTTGAATGGCTATTTTTACCTTGTAGGCACCTGCTACTTACCACAGTTGAGATACATTACACATAAACAAACCAAATTAATTAGAATTTTGAATAATTTAGTCCATGCCGTTTTTGACTTTGAAGTGAAACATCTAAATTTCAGTTTAGATATGTTTTTCTGTTTTAGTCCTGTGCAGTTATAAATCAAACAATTTCAACTGATTTTAGAAGAAATAGTGAATATTATATTTGACCGCATCTGTACCAATGGGAAACATTACTCCTTTGACTGTCGCCTTCCTTCCTTCCCTCTAGCGTTGAGGCTGGGGATGGAGCAGGACACGTGGGTGATGGTGTCAGAGAAAGGAGAGAAGCTCTATCACCTGATGACTAAGCAGGGACACCTCATCAAGGACAGGAAACGCAAGCTCACCACATTCCCTAAGTGCTTCCTGGGAAGGTAGGAGTCCAATACTTACCTATGACTGATCTCTCTAGCTCTCTCTCTCTCATGCAGGTGTCAGTAGTGGGTGTCTGCGTTTGGGTTTTTCTGTGTGTTTGTGTGTGTGTCTCTCTGTCTCTCTCTCTCTCTCTCTCTCTCTCTCTCTCTCTCTCTCTGTGTATTTCCTGGGAAGGAAGACCTCCCTCCCTGACCTATAACCTTCTGTTATCCTGACCAATGAGAATTTAAGATTGGTCTGGTGAGTGTTTTGATGATGCGTTTCCTGTGAAGTACAGCGTTTTATGTCTCGAAAATAAGCGTTGCCGTCATTCCAAAAATGTTCACGTGAGCTTCCGAGTTGGACGTCCCAAAGTTGTGGCTGCCACTCACTGTAGCCTACATCGGTTTCCTTTAGGCTACAGTGAGGGGTTTTCTGATGTTCTAAAACCATTCACATGGGCTTCCCCTCTGAGTGGGAAGTCCCCTGGTCTTCAGAGGATGTCTGACAGAGGGCGATGACACTGTAGTGAATATCACAGACTGGATTGGATCACACTATCTACAGTATTTACTACTTATGTACTTGACCTGAGCTGGACTATTGACCTGATTTCTGATCTGGAGAATCATAGAAAAATACATAACCCCTTTTGGTTGCTGGATTATCCAGCTACACACACACAGACACAGACAAAGGCACAGGCAGGCAGGCAGGCAGGCAGGCAGGCAGGCAGGCAGTAGCTATTTCTATACAGATGACCATTACTATGATACATAGAGTACAGTAGCTACAGTGTGTCTATTGAAAAGCTCCAGTTAAGTGAATAATACCATCTATACCTAATACCTTCTCTCTGAGACCATTATTCCTAAATCTGGATTAGTCTCTCCATCCCTCCTTTCAATTTGAAATCTGTCCAGACTTCTAAAGAAAGAAAGAAGGGGGGAAAGAAACATCAGCGTTTTAGCTGAACAGAGTTCTGTTTACCTGTCATTCAGTCAAGGGGAAATGAAATCCAGCAGGTTTTCACCATGAATCGTGTTTGTGGATTATTGGTTGGCTATGTGCGGGCGGCGGAGTGTGTGAGTGCGTTTGTTCGTTTGTGTGTTTGTGCGTGTGTTTGTGCGTGTGTGTGTTAAATAGAACATTCTCTACCGTAATGTTGTCAAGAATGTCTTTCTTTTAATCATTACTAAAGTAATGCCCTAAAAAAGTGTGTGTGTGTGTGTTTGTGCATGTGTGCAGCAGTGCCATTGCTTGGCCTGTGATAAATCACCGGGAGATATCCCTCTGTGACCTCTGCTGACCACTCTCTCTGTCTGCTCTCACTTGTGCATCCCAAATGGCACCCTATTCCCTATGTATTGCATTACTTTTGACCAGTAGTGCACTATGTAGGGAATATGGTACCATTTGGGACGAAAGGCTCAGAGCCTAGCAGGATTACTGTTAAAGTCTCCTCTGAGAAATATATATGTGTGTGTGTGTGTGTGTGTGTGTATGCGCACGCGTGTTTGTGTGACCAGGCAGTGTGTTAGTGGTCTCATATCAAATGGTTACACTCTCATAACATCTGCCATGTTGAGTTAGGGTTACAGTCTAAACATTTCTGTGTTATCCATTTTCTGTTGATAGGAAATAACTTTAGAAAGGCTGTCCCAAGTAGCACTCTATGGGCCCTGGTCAAAAGTAGTGCACTATATAGGGAATAGGGTGCCATTTGTGATGAAAACCAAAGGCTCTCTCCCCCCAAACTTCTCTTTTAGCAATACTGAATTATGTAGGATGTTTTTAATTTCATTCCTTTTTCAGACAGGATTCACCAATGTAGCTTTAATAATTTATAACATGGATGCTCTACCGTAACATTGTCAACAATGTCGCTCTTTGATCCTTACTAAAGTGATGGCCTAAAAAAGTTCAATCTTCATTGATTACAAACATATAATGGAAAACAGTGCTTGGACTCGAGGCTGTTCAGACAGGATATTTCCAACTTTGATAATGGGTAGCCAGACCATTAGGAGACATACATTGACATTATTTGGTGACTCTAGACTAGCTTATTGATCGACCAGACAGTTTGTGAGTGGACTGAACATAGAATAGCATGACTATAACAGTTAACAAGGGCTTTATAAACTACAAGAATGTCTTTGTGAAAGCTCTGTGTTTTGTCAACCATTTCTAGACATTCAGACTTGTTCTGGTTATATACTGAAATTCTAGACATTATAAAACACAATCGACTGTCACATGCTGTACGAAAAACAGACATCGGTTGAGTCCCAAATGGGACCCTATTCCCTATATAGACCCTACATTTGACCAGAGTCCACGGAGCTGGTCAAAAGTAGTGCACTATATAGGGAATGGGTGCCATTTGGGATGCAGCCTTCAGCTTCAATTAGACAGCCGTCAGTAACAGCTAGCTCCATCTGGTTAAAGCCTGAACAGCATCAATCCAGCCACGCGCCAAATGATGGTGTCACATTCACACTCTCAACGCTTGGCATAGACCCTATAGGGCCATACTGGAGAAACCAGACTGGGTTAAGTGGACTTTAATAAGAGTATCAAATGCTGGGCCTTAGATCTTATTGCAGGTTAGGAGCGTATGGTGGATATGGAGAGGAGGTGTGGTCTGGAGCGCAGCTAGGCCCCCCCCCCCCCCTCTCTCTCTCTCTCTCTCTCTCTCTCTCGCTCTCTCTTTCTCTCTTTCTCTCATTCTTTCTCTCTCTTGCTCTCCCTCCCTCCCTCCCTCTCTCTCTCTCTCTCTCTCTCTTGCTCTCCCTCCCGCTCTCTCTCTCTCTCTCTCTCTCTTGCTCTCCCTCCCTCTCTCACTCTCTTTCTAGTAGAGTGCCTCACAGAGTACTCTGAGATAGGGTGTAAAGTGCTGTCTAACTATAATCTAACTATAATCCAGAGGGTTTTGGGTTTGGAACGGTTCTTTCTCCTTTTACTTAACACTTATTTTTCTTAAAACTGCATTGTTGGTTAAGGGCTTGTAAGTAAGCATTTCACTGTAAGGTCTACACCTGTTGTATTCGGTGCATGTGTTAAATAAAAATGGATTTGATTTGATTTGAGACAATACCAGGTGTGTCCCAAATAGCACCCTATTCCCTATATAGTGCACTACTTTGGATCAGAGCCTTATGATCTGCATACAGTAAATAATACCGGTTCTACAGAGATTCTCTTCAGTGGTTCAATAGTGGTCTAGAAAAGGAACGGTTCTGTGAGCTAGACAGATCAGAAAGATCATACAGGGTGTTCGGAAAGTATTCAGATTCCTTTCCTTTTTACACATTTTGTTACTTTACAGCCTTATTCTAAAATTGATTACATCTAAGACATTTTTGCTAATTTATAAAAAATGTAATACAGAAATACCTTATTTACATAAGTATTCAGACCCTTTGCTATGAGAATCGAAATTGAGCTCAGGTGCATCCTGTTTCCATTGAACATCCTTGAGATGTTTCTACAACTTGATTGGAGTCCACCTGTGGTAAATTCAATTGCTTGGACATGATTTGGAAAGGCACACACCTGTCTATATAAGGTCCCACAGTTGACAGTGCATGTCAGAGCAAAAACCAAGCCATGAGGTCGAAGGAATTGTCCGTAGAGCTCCGAGACAGGATTGTGTCGAGGCACAGATCTGGGGAAGGGTACCAAAACATGTCTGCAGCATTGAAGGTCCCCAAGAACACAGTGGTCATCATTCTTATATGGAAGAAGTTTGGAACCACCAAGAGTCTTCCTAGAGCTGGCCGCCTGGCCAAGCTGAGCAATCGGGGGAGAAGGGCCTTGGTCAGGGAGGTGATCAAGAACCCGATGGTCACTCTGACAGAGCTCCAGAGCTCTGTTTTTGCTTTGTCATTATGGGGTATTGTGTGTAGATTGATGAGGGAAAGAAACAACTTAATCCATTTTAGAATAAGGCTGTAATGTAACAAAATGTGGAAAAAGTCAAGGGGTCTGAATACTTTCCGAATGCACTGTATATCGGTGATTACTCAGACTTTCAAAAGCCCATATGGTAGAGTACTGAAGTAGCTACAAGCTTCTATGTGTAAGCCCATGAAAGCCCAGTAAACCAATTAAAACCTATCCCACTATATACTAGCCCCTACTTGTGTTGCCTAACACCTCTGTGGACATATTTAAAAGTATTATATATTTGTGGTATGTGTGAGGTAGAGCTGGGTTATATGGACATAAATCCATATCACAATAAATTGACTGAATTATCACGATAACAATACATTTACCAATACGTTTATAACATTAATGTGCACCACAGTAATTTTTTGTATATTACCCTTTCAAAACTACTATTTCCACTTTGAATGTTGTAGCTATCAATTGTCCCATTAACAATGACCCATATTAGCAAACTTATTTCATTTCAAACTTCACATCTCCCTAGTAGGGCCCTACTATAGGTTATTTATCCTAATGAACTATATCAGCTAAATGTCCACAATAAGTGGGCGGTTTGGTCGGTTTCGATCATTTTCGGTTTATCGTCCCAGCTCTAGTGGGATATGTGTGTGTGTGTGTGTGTGTGGAGGTATGTGAGAGAGAAACCCCCTGGCTGTCCTACAGCTCTATAAATACTGTGTAATTCCTTTCTTCATTGTAACGTCTAATAGTCGATAATGGTGTGTAATTGGCGAATGTGAATGGGATGATCTGGTATGTCTCTCTCTGATGGATACCACATTGCCTTTGGCTCAGTCTATTTCTCTCGCTCTCTCTCTCTCTCTCTCTCTGTCTCTCTCTCTCTCTCTCTCTCTCTCTCTCTGTGTCTCTCTCTATCTCTCTCTCTCTCTCTCTCTGTCTCTCTCTCTCTCTCTCTCTCTCTCTCTCTCTCTCTCTCTCTCTGTGTCTCTCTCTATCTCTATCTCTCTCTGTCTCTCTCTCTCTCTCTCTCTCTCTCTCTCTCTCCCTGTGTCTCTCTCTCTCTCTCTCTCTCTCCCTGTGTCTCTCTCTCTCTGTCTCTCTCTCTCTCTGTCTCTCTCTGTCTCTCTCTCTCTCTGTCTCTCTCTCTCTCTCTCTGTCTCTCTCTCTCTCTGTCTCTTTCTCTCTCTTTCTCTCTCTCTCTCTCTCTGTGTGTCTCTATCTCTCTCTCTCTGTGTCTCTCTCTATCTCTCTCTCTCCCTGTGTCTCTCTCTGTCTCTCTCTCTCTCTGTCTCTCTCTCTGTCTCTCTCTCTGTCTCTCTCTCTCTCTCTCTCTCTCTCTCTCTCTCTCTCTCTCTGTCTCTCTCTCTGTCTCTCTCTCTGTCTCTCTCTCTCTCTCTCTCTCTGTCTCTCTCTCTGTCTCTCTCTCTCTCTCTCTCTCTCTCTCTCTCTCTCTCTCTCTCTCTCTCTCTCTCTCTCTCTCTCTCTCCTCTGTCTCTCTCCCTGTGTCTCTCTCTCTCTCTCTCCCTGTGTCTGTCTCTCTCTGTCTCTCTGTCTCTCTCTCTCTCTCTCTCTCTCTCTCTCTCTCTCAATTCAATTCAATTTCAATTTAAGGGCTTTATTGGCATGGGAAACGTGTGTTAACATTGCCAAAGCAAGTAAAGTAGATAGTAAACAAAAGTGAAATAAACAATAAATATTAACAGTAAACATTACACTCAGAAGTTTCAAAAGAATAAAGACATTTCAAATGTCATATTATGTATATATACAGTGTTGTAACAATGTGCAAATAGTTAAAGTACAAATGGGAAAATAAACATAAATATGGGTTGTATTTACAATGGTGAATGTTCTTCACTGGTTGCCCTTTTCTTGTGGCAACAGGTCACAAATCTTGCAGCTGTGATGGCACACTGTGGTTTTTCACCCAGTAGATAAGGGAGTTTATCAAAATTGGGTTTGTTTTCGAATTCTTTGTGGATCGCTGTAATCTGAGGGAAATATGTGTCTCTAATATGGTCATACATTTGGCAGGAGGTTAGGAAGTGCAGCTCAGTTTCCACCTCATTTTGTGGGCAGTGTGCACATAGCCTGTCTTCTCTTGAGAGCCAGGTCTGCCTACGGCGGCCTTTCTCAATAGCAAGGCTATGCTCACTGAGTCTGTACATAGTCAAAGCTTTCCTTAAGTTTGGGTCAGTCACAGTGGTCAAGTATTCTGCCACTGTGTACTCTCTGTTTAGGGCCAAATAGCATTCTAGTTTGCTCTGTTTTTTTGTTTGTTCTTTCCAATGTGTCAAGTAATTCTCTTTTTGTTTTCTCATGATTTGGTTGGGTCTAATTGTGTTGTTGTTGTTTTTGTCCTGGGGCTCTGTGGGGTCTGTTTGTGTTTGTGAACAGAGCCCCAGGACAAGCTTACTTAGGGGACTCTTCTCCAAGTTCATCTCTCTGTAGGTGATGGCTTTGTTATGGAAGGTTTGGGAATCGCTTCCTTTTAAGTGGTTATAGAATTTAACGGCTCTTTTCTGGATTTGGATAATTAGCGGGTATTGGCCTAATTCTGCTCTGCATGCATTATTTGGTGTTTTACGTTGTACACGGAGGATGTTTTTGCAGAATTCTGCATGCAGAGTCTCAATTTGGTGTTTGTCCCATTTTGTGAATTCTTGGTTGGTGAGCGGACCCCAGACCTCAGAACCATAAAGGGCAATGGGTTCTATAACTGATTCAAGTATTTTTAGCCAGATCCTAATTGGTATGTCAAATTTTATGTTCCTTTTGATGGCATAGAAGGCCCTTCTTGCCTTGTCTCTCAGATCGTTCACAGCTTTGTGGAAGTTACCTGTGGCGCTGATGTTTAGGCCGAGGTATGTATAGTTTTTTGTGTGCTCTCTCTCTCTCTCTCTCTCTCTCCCTCTGTCTCTCTCTCTGTCTCTCTCCCTGTGTCTCTCTCTCGCTCTGTCTCTCTCTCTCACACACGCACGAACGCACACGCACGGACAGAGATGGGGTTCTCTAGTAAACAAATCCTCTTTTGAGATGTCAGGTTTAGATTTTTGGAGCAATGTGTTGTTAATGTATTATTACAGTAATGTTAGTTTATTTTGTGTATTTTTTAAACATGCCAAGACTTACAGAATACAAACAAACCCAGTACAAATATTTAGCTTGAGGTTTATTGCTTCCTGTATTGAATATAAACCTGCTTAGTGCCGCTTACCAATAGTATTATAAGCCTTGAGACAAATACACTACCGGTCAAAAGTTTTAGAACACCTACTCATTCAAGAGTTTCCTTTATTTTTTTTACTATTTTCTACATTGTAGAATAATAGTGAAGACATCAAAACTATGAAATAACACATATGGAAATCAGATGACCTGGCCTCCACAATCCCCCGACCTCAACCAAATTGAGATGGTTTGGGATGAGTCGGTACGCAGAGTGAAGGAAAAGCAGCCAACAAGTGCTCAGCATATGTGGGAACTCCTTCAAGACTGTTGGAAAAGCATTCCAGGTGAAGCTGGTTAAGAGAATGCCAAAAGTGTGCAAAGCTGTCATCAAGGCTATTTGAAGAATCTCAAATGTAAAATATATTTTGATTTGTTTAACACTTTTGTGGTTACTACATGATTCCATATGTGTTATTTCATAGTTTTGATGTCTTCACGATTATTCTAAAATGTAGAAAATAGTACAAATAAAGAAAAACACTTGAATGAGTAGGCATTCTAAAACTTTGTGTAGGTATACATTGAAATCAAGCCTGCATGTACACTGAGTGTACAAAACATGAGGAACACCTTCCTAATATTGAGTTGCACCCCCTTTTGCCCTCCGAACAGCCTCAATTTGTTCGGGGCATGGACTCTGATTCAGAGGGGTTGGGTTAAATGCGGAAGACACATATCAGTTGAATGCATTCAGTTTTGCAACTGACTAGGTATCCCCCTTTCCATTTCCTTTCTACAAGGTGTCGAAAGCGTTCCACAGAGATGCTGGCCCATGTTGACTCCAATGCTTCCCACAGTTGTGTCAAGTTGGCTGGATGTCCTCTTGGTGGTGGACCATTCTGGATACACACGGGAAACTGTTGAGCGTGTAAAACCCAGTAGCTTTGCAGTTCTTAACACACTCAAACCGGTGCACCTGGCACCTACTACCATACCCTGTTCAACATCAATAAGGGATCATAGATTTCACCTGGATTCTTCTTGTGGTCAGTCTATGTCATGGAAAGAGCATGTTGTTTTGTACACTCAGTGTAAACTAGTGGATATAAGACTTTGGTCACATTCTAAATAGCACCCTATTCCCTTTATAGTGCACACTACTTTTGACCAGGGCCCATGGGGAATCGGGTGCCATTTGGGATGCAGACAGTGAGCAGCTTGAAACTGTTCCAGGCTGCCATTCATTGCATAAGTGAACCTTATTAGTCCCAGATGTTTTTCTCTCTGTAGTAGGGTGACAAGGGGGTGACGGTTTGACAAATCTATCCTCCATTCTTGGGGTTTCCTCATCTGGCTCCGTCCACTCTGGTAGTGGAGAGAGGAGACGGAATGAGAGGGGGGAGGAGAAGGGGAGAGGAGAGGGAGAGGGAGGGGGAAGAAGAGAAGGAGAGGAAAGAGGGAATGTGGGTAAGAGGTAGAGGAAAGGGGGAGAGAAGGAACGGGCGAAAGCTAGGTATGTGAGGAGAGTAGAGAAGCCAGGAGATTTGCTTCTCTCTAAGATCAGTCCAACCCCCTACAGCCCTGTTCTGTCCTTCACTCCTACCCTCCGCACACATACACACACACCCTCCTGCCCCAGCCCTTCGCTCTGCAGTGACTCTACTGTTATTCCCGGTTGGGAGTTTGGAAGAAATGCCATGTTCAAAACAACTGGGAACTGGGAACTTGGAAATCTCAGACTTCAATGCGTTCAAAACAACTGGGAACTCTGAAAAAAAACTAGCTCTGACTGGGAAAAATCTATTTGAATAGTCATCCAACTCGGAATACCAACTCTGGAACTCGGGCCTCTTTCTAGAGCTCTGACTTTCCAACCTGAAGATCACTGACGTCATGATTTCACCTCGTATTTTTCCCAGTTCCCAGTTGTTTTGAACGTGGCGGGGGTGGGGGGGGGGGGTGGGGGGGGGGGGGATCTGAGGACCCATGCCAAATCCTCCTGAGGGGGAATAGGCTTTGTCGTGCCCTCTTCACGACTGTCTTGGTGTGTTTGGACCATGATAGTTCGTTGGTGATGTGGACACCAAGGAACTTGAAGCTCTCAACCTGTTCCACTACAGCCTCGTCGATGAGAATGGGGGCGTGCTCAGTCCTCTTTTTTTCCCCTGTAGTCTGTCTCTCTCTCTCCCGCAGGATTACAGAATTATACAGAAGTATCCTATTTAACTTGTTTAGGCCATAAATAATTTTATTGGGACAGTGTTTATTTCTACTCTGCTGTTTGTTTCCTTCCTAGTCCGTAATGATCAACATCAAAATTCTCTCTGTTTTTACCAACTACACAGAAAGCCACCAGACACTCACAGATTTGATGGGTGTCATGTGTTTGTCAAAAACAAATAAGAGCACAGTTGGACAAGATAAACAGAAGAACTAAACCCTCCCCGGGAGATTTATCAAACAGATAAGACCCCCAAATTAAATAAGAATCTGCTCAGCAGTAAAACTGTGGCCCAAATGGCATGGGATTCCCTATATAGTGCACTACTTTTGATCAGAGCCCTATGCTAGTGAGCGCTAGCTAACGCTAACTACATTATTATATATATATTTTTTTACAAATCGATACTAGGATTCAAATATCAATATAATATCATCCAAAAATAATATTGCGATATGTAACTGTATCGATTTTTCTCCCATCACAACTATTTAGGAAATAGGGTGTCATTTGCGATGCAGTCTGTATTTGTTGCCATAGTCACATCTGTTTAGGGGAAAATAGTAGAAACTTTATCTTTTGACCACATAGACACTGTCTGGGACCAGGTTCTTCCCTGTTATTTCTCTGGTTGAGACATTCTTCTCCTTCTCCACGTTCACTGCCGTAGAGAGATTCATAGGACCATTGGCTACTCCCTCAATTAAGCTACATTTTCTGGACTGGTGCTTTAGTAACCATTAAACTTCAAAAGTGTCTGTGTCATTTCTATGGAATGATGGTCTTTTCATTCCACTGTTGTTTAGTGTGTCCTCAATGAGTTTGTGTCGTGGGCTGGCTGATGAGCAGTGTTTTGTGTAGTTTTACGTCCTCTCAATTAGTGTTTTGGTGTTGTATGTTTTAAGTCTCCACAGTGACCATTGTTTGACGGTTTTGTATTGTTTTTGTGTGTCCCCGGTGAGTTTGATAGACAATGTGTTATTTCCTGTCCCCCCAGTAAGTTTGTGAGCTGGCTGGTGGACACTGGTGTTCTGTTATTAACGGTGTTGTGTTATTTCCTGTCTCATTAGTGAGTTTGTGAGCTGGCTGGTGGACATTGGGGAGACTGATAACCCAGAGGAGGGGGTTCATCTGGGACAGGCTCTACTGGAGAACGGCATCATACACCATGGTAAGTGATTCACTATACGTTCATCATCTAGACCAGGGTTCTCCAACTGGCGGCCCGTGATTTGAATTTGGCCCTCGGGTGATTTTATTTGACACTTAAATTTTTTATTGTTGGACATAAAAAACGGTAAAAACACCAGCAAATCAGCTCCAAGTGATTTTAATTTTGGAAATCTGTTCCAAAGTATTCCCACACATAATAGAAAGATATATGTGATCGTATACAAATGTAAGCAAGGTTTGAAATGATTATGTCTTAGTCAAATATTATATCTGTTTGGACTTCTTGCGGTCAATTTGCAGTCTACAAATTATTTGTAATTATGTTCTGACCATCTGCTCAAGAAAGAAATGGCCCGCGGCTGAATCTAGTTGATGATCCCTGCTCTAGACCTTTTCCTTTTCCTCTTTCTCCTTCCTCCTCTCCCCCAGTATATTTACCTATACAGTATACAGTATACATACAGCTAAAAGCTTGCTCTATATTCTGTACCCCCCCCCCCCCCCCCCCCCCCCTCTCTCTTTCTCTATCTCTCTATCGCTCTCTCTCGCTCTCAATTAAATTCCATTCATTTCAAAGGGCTTTATTGGCATGGGAAACATGTTTATATTGCCAAAGCAAGTGAAATAGATCATAAACAAAAGTGAAATAAACAATACAAAATGTACTGTAAACATTACACTAACTAAAGTTCCAAAAGAATAAAGACATTTCAAATGTCATAGTATGGCTATATACAGTGTTGTAACAATGTACAAAAGGGAAAATAAATGAACATAAATATGGGTTGTATTTACAATGGGGTTTGTTCTTCACTGGTTGTCCTTTTCTTGTGGCAACAGGTCACAAATCTGGCTGCTGTGATGGAACACTGTGGTATTTCACCCATTAGATATGGGAGTTTATCAAAATTGGATTGGTTTTCTAATTCTTTTTGGGTCTTTGTAATCTGAGAGAAATATGTGTCTCTAAGATGGTCATACATTTGGCAGGAGGTCAGGAAATGCAGCTCAGTTTCCATTTCATTTTGTGGGCAGTGTCCACATAGCCTGCCTTCTCTTGAGAGCCAGGTCTGCCTACGGCGTCCTCTCTCGATAGCAAGGCTATGCTAACTGAGTCTGTACATAGTCAAAGTTTTCCTTAATTTTGGGTCAGTCACAGTGGTCAGGTATTCTGCCACTGTGTACACTCTGTTTTTTTGTTAATTCTTTCCAATGTGTCAAGTAATTATCTTTTTGTTTTCTCATGATTTGGTTGGGTCTAATTGTGTTGATGTCCTGGGGCTCTGTTTGTGTTTGTGAACAGAGCCCCAGGACCAGCTTGCTTAGGGGACTCTTCTCCAGGTTCATCTCTCTGTAGGTGATGGCTTTGTTATGAAAGGTTTGGGAATCTCTCACACTCTAACTCTCTCTCTCTCGTATCTCTCTCTCCTCCCCCCTCTTTCTCTCTTTCTCTCTCTCTCTCTTTCTCTCACACTCTTTCTTTCTCTCTCTCTCACTCACTCTCACTCTCTCTATCTCTCCTCTCTCAAATTCTAATTCAGATTGCTTTATTGGCATGAAATACAATTTGTAGATATTGCCAGTATAGTGGTACAACATTTCAGGAAATAGGTTAAATGAAGTTAATGTAATACAGTTAGTAGTAATAATAATAATAGTACATGTAATCATGTATACAGGTACAACACTACTGCTGTTGTATTGTGTAATTTTTGGTCGATACATTTAATTAAATAAAAATAAGATTATAACAATAAAAATAAAGAATGTCTAATAAACAAACATCAAAATGTACATGGATGATGGTTACACTATGTATTATTTGTAAGTTATATACAATGTAAATACTTCAGGGAACTAATGGTCATTGGATGACCCTCTGGCTATGACAATCATATACAGTGAGGGAAAAAAGTATTTGATCCCCTGCTGATTTTGTACGTTTGCCCACTGACAAAGACATGATCAGTCTATAATTTTAATGTTAGGTTTATTTGAACAGTGAGAGACAGAATAACAACAAAAAAATCCAGAAAAACGCATGTCAAAAATGTTATAAATTGATTTGCATTTTAATGAGGGAAATAAGTATTTGACCCCTCTGCAAAACATGACTTAGTACTTGGTGGCAAAACCCTTGTTGGCAATCACAGAGGTCAGACGTTTCTTGTAGTTGGCCACCAGGTTTGCACACATCTCAGGAGGGATTTTGTCCCACTCCTCTTTGCAGATCTTCTCCAAGTCATTAAGGTTTCGAGCCTGACGTTTGGCAACTCGAACCTTCAGCTCCCTCCACAGATTTTCTATGGGATTAAGGTCTGGAGACTGGCTAGGCCACTTGGCCGTGTGTTTTGGGTCATTGTCATGCTGAAATACCCATCCACAACCCATTTTCAATGCCCTGGCTGAGGGAAGGAGGCTCTCACCCAAGATTTGACGGTACATGGCCCCGTCCATCGTCCCTTTGATGCGGTGAAGTTGTCCTGTCCCCTTAGCAGAAAAACACCCCCAAAGCATAATGTTTCCACCTCCATGGTTGACGGTGGGGATGGTGTTCTTGGGGTCATAGGCAGCATTCCTCGTCCTCCAAACACGGCGAGTTGAGTTGATGCTAAAGAGCTCGATTTTGGTCTCATCTGACCACAACACTTTCACCCAGTTCTCCTCTGAATCATTCAGATGTTCATTGGCAAACTTCAGACAGCCCTGTATATGTGCTTTCTTGAGCAGGGGGACCTTGCGGGCGCTGCAGGATTTCTATCCTTCACGGCGTAGGGTGTTAGCAATTGTTTTCTTGGTGACTATGGTCCCAGCTGCCTTGAGATCATTGACAAGATCCTCCCGTGTAGTTCTGGGCTGATTCCTCACCCTTCTCATGATCATTGCAACTCCACGAGGTGAGATCTTGCATGGAGCCCCAGGCCGAGGGAGATTGACAGTTATTTTGTGTTTCTTCCATTTGCGAATAATCACACCAACTGTTGTCACCTTCTCACCAAGCTGCTTGGCGATGGTCTTGTAGCCCATTCCAGCCTTGTGTAGGTCTACAATCTTGTCCCTGACATCCTTGGAGAGCTCTTTGGTCTTGGCCATGGTGGTAAGTTTGGAATCTGATTGATTGATTGCTTCTGTTGACAGGTGTCTTTTATATAGGTAACAAGCTGAGATTAGGAGCACTCCCTTTAAGAGTGTGCTCCTAATCTCAGCTCGTTACCTGTATAAAAGACACCTGGAGGCCAGAAATCTTTCTGATTGAGAGGGGGTCAAATACTTATTTCCCTCATTAAAATGCAAATCAATTTATAAAATTTTTGACATGCGTTTTTCTGGATTTTTTTGTTGTTATTCTGTCTCTCACTGTTCAAATAAACCTACCATTAAAATTATAGACTGATCATTTCTTTGTCAGTGGGCAAACGTACAAAATCAGCAGGGGATCAAATACTTTTTTCCCTCACTGTACATATCTGTACATATCTGCACAAAATCAAATACTAAGGAAGTCTCGAGGTTTTGCTCGCCTGAGGTAGAGTATCTTATGATAAGCTGTAGACCACACTATTTACCAAGAGAGTTTTCATCTATATTTTTCATAGCTGTCTATTTACCACCACAAACCAATGCTGGCATTAAGATTGCACTGAATGAGTTGTACAAGGCCATAAATCAACAGGAAAACGCTCATCCAGATGCAGCGCTCCTAGTGGCCGGGGACTTTAATGCAGGGAAACTTAAATCCGTTCTACCTAATTTCTACCAGCATGTTAAATGTGCAACCAGAGGAAAAAAACTCTAGACCACCTTTACTCCACACACAGAGACGCATACAAAGCTCTCCCTCGCCCTCCATTTGGCAAATCTGACCATAACTCTATCCTCCTGATTCCTGCTTATAAGCAAAAACTAAAGCAGGAAGCACCAGTGACTCGGTTAATAAAAAAGTGGTCAGATGACGCAGATGCTAAGCTACAGGACTGTTTTGCTAGCACAGACTGGAACATGTTCCGGGATTCTTCAGACAGCATTGAGGAGTACACCACATCAGTCACTGGCTTCATCAATAAGTGCATCGATGATGTCGTCCCCACAGTGACCGTACGTACATACCCCAACCAGAAGCCATGGATTACAGGAAACATCCACACTGAGCTAAAGGGTAGAGCTGCCGCCTTCAAGGAACGGGACTCTAACCCGGACGCTTATAAGAAATCCCGCTATGCCCTCCGACGAACCATCAAACAGGCAAAGAGTCAATACAGGGCTAAGATTGAATCGTACTACACTGGCTCTGACACTCGTCGGATGTGGCAGGGCTTGAAAACTATTACAGACTACAAAGGGAAGCACAGCCGCGAGCTGCCCAGTGACACAAGCCTACCAGACGAGCTAAACCACTTCTATGCTCGCTTCGAGGCAAGCAACACTGAAGCATGCATGAGAGCACCAGCTGTTCCGGATGACTATGTGATCACGCTCTCCGTAGCCGATGTGAGTAAGACTTTTAAGCAGGTCAACATTCACAAGGCCGCAGGGCCAGACG
Organism: Coregonus lavaretus; assembly: GCF_964263955.1. Taxonomy (NCBI): domain Eukaryota; kingdom Metazoa; phylum Chordata; class Actinopteri; order Salmoniformes; family Salmonidae; genus Coregonus; species Coregonus lavaretus. Next base: position 12,891,372 of record NC_139989.1, read on the forward strand.
GATTACCAGGACGTGTACTCCGAGCATGTGCTGACCAACTGGCAAGTGTCTTCACTGACATTTTCAACATGTCCCTGACTGAGTCTGTAATACCAACATGTTTCAAGCAGACCACCATAGTCCCCGTGCCCAAGGACTCTAAGATAACCTGCCTAAATGACTACCGACCCGTAGCACTGACGTCTGTAGCCATGAAGTGCTTTGAAAGGCTGGTCATGGCTCACATCAACAGCATTATCCCAGAAACCCTAGACCCACTCCAATTTGCATACCGCCCCAACAGATCCACAGATGATGCAATCTCTATTGCACTCCACACTGCCCTTTCCCACCTGGACAAGAGGAACACCTACGTGAGAATGCTATTCATTGACTACAGCTCAGCATTCAACACCATAGTGCCCTCTAAGCTCATCACTAAGCTAAGGATCCTGGGACTAAACACCTCCCTCTGCAACTGGATCCTGGACTTCCTGACGGGCCGCCCCCAGGTGGTAAGGGTAGGTAACAACACATCTGCCACACTGATCCTCAACACGGGGGCCCCTCAGGGGTGCGTGCTCAGTACCCTCCTGTACTCTCTGTTCACCCATGACTGCATGGCCAGGCACGACTCCAACACCATCATTAAGTTTGCAGACGACACAACAGTGGTAGGCCTGATCACCGACAACGATGAGACAGCCTATAGGGAGGAGGTCAGAGACCTGGCCGTGTGGTGCCAGGACAACAACCTCTCCCTCAACGTGACCAAGACAAAGGAGATGATTGTGGACTACAGGAAAAAAAAGAGGACTGAGCATGCCCCCATTCTCATCGACGGGGCTGTAGTGGAACAGGTTGAGAGCTTCAAGTTCCTTGGTGTCCACATCACCAACGAACTATCATGGTCCAAACACACCAAGACAGTCGTGAAGAGGGCACGACAAAGCCTATTCCCCCTCAGGAGACTGAAAAGATTTGGCATGGGTCCTCAGATCCTCAAAAAATTATACAGCTGCACCATCGAGAGCATCCTGACTGGTTGCATCACCGCCTGGTATGGCAACTGCTTGGCCTCCGACCGCAAGGCACTACAGAGGGTACTGCGAACGGCCCAGTACATCACTGGGGCCAAGCTTCCTGCCATCCAGGACCTCTATACCAGGCGGTGTCAGAGGAAGGCCCTCAAAATTGTCAAAGACTCCAGCCACCCTAGTCATAGACTGTTCTCCCTGCTACCGCACGGCAAGCGGTACCGGAGTGCCAAGTCTAGGTCCAAAAGACTTCTCAACAGCTTCTACCCCCAAGCCATAAGACTCCTGAACAGCTAATCATGGCTACCCGGACTATTTGCACTGCCCCCCCACTCCATCCTTTTTACGCTGCTGCTACTCTGTTAATTATTTATGCATAGTCACTTTAACTCTACCCACATGTACATATTACTTCAACTATCTCAACTAGCCGGTGCCCCCGCACATTGACTCTGCACCGGTACCCCCCTGTATATATAGCCTCCCTACTGTTATTTTATTTTACTTCTGCTCTTTTTTCTCAACACTTTTTTTGTTGTTGTTTTATTTTTACTTTTTTTGTTAAAATAAATGCACTGTTGGTTAAGGGCTGTAAGTAAGCATTTCACTGTAATGTCTGCACCTGTTGTATTCGGCGCATGTGACCAATACAATTTGATTTGATTTGATCTGGCAGTAATATTTGCGGTTTCTCCCTCACCCAGAATAATTCCCGGCTTTATGTCATTAGTTAATGCACAGAAGTTGGGAATTGATTATCTTATTTGGGAGTATTTCTCACAGTAGAGGAAAAAGTGCATCTCTGTCTCTACCTCCCCTGTCGTGCAGTGACCACATAGACGCTCCTCTTTGGGTAGCCATGTCTTTTTATGTCTCCCTTTTTCTATAGCCAATTGGTGGTCACTGAGCCTGTATTTGGTCAGGATCTGTCTCTGTTTTGTATCTCTGACAGAGTAGAGATATTCTGCCAATTTGTATTATCTTTTTAGGGCAAAATAGCAATTTAGTTTATTCTGTGTTTTTGTTTAATTTTCCCAATTTGTCAAATAGGAGGTTTTCAGTTCTGTAACAATTTGATTGATTTCCCTGTGTGTTTGGATAATAGGGTTGTTTAGTGTTTTTAACAGCTGACATAGGGGACTCTTTTCAGGGTTCAGCTTTTGGATTTCCAGTGCTTTGAATTGTAAGGATGTTTTGGGGCTTAATTTCAAATGGTGCTACATTTTTTGTCCTTTTCTTTATATTTACAATTTAAAGGGAATCTTCCGAGTTCTGCTCTGCATGCATTATTTGGTACTTTTCTTTTGGATATTCAGGATCATTCTGCAGAATTCTGTATGTAGATTTTCAATTGGGATTTTCTCTCAATGCTTATAATTGTAATTACAGGTTGGACCCCAAACCTCGCTTCCATAAAGTGCAATTGGTAGAATTACACTATTGAATATTTTGCACCAGATTTGGACAGGAATATTTATTTTTGAGAATTTTCTTTTTATGGAGTAAAATGCTTTGCAGGCTTTTTCTTTTAGTGCATTCACTGCCAGACCAAATCCACCAGAGGCACACATTTCTAGACCCATTGAGCATGTTCAACCATGGTATTTCCTAATTTGAAGGTGCTCTGGAATATCACAACTTTGGTTTTCTGAAAGTTGATGTTGATTGCTCAGTTGATGCTGTATTCCTAAAGAATGTTAAGTTTTTACTGTAGACCTTGCTCTGTTGGTGACTGTAGGACAAGGTAATCTGCGTAGAGCAGGAATCTGATCTCCTCATCTTTGAGGGTGAGTCCAGGAGCTGCAGATCGGTCCACTGCTATTTTGTTGATGTAGACCTTGAACAGGGTTGGACTTAAACTGCACCCTTGTCTCACCCCTTGCCTTTGTGCAAAGAACTATGTTATTTTTCAGTTTAATACTACATGTGTTGTTCAAGTAAATCAATTTGATGATGTCGTATACTTTACCCCCAATGCCGCTTTGGAGGGTTTTGTAATATAATCCATCATGCCATATGGAATCAAAAGCATTCTTATATCAACAAAACATGCAAATACTTTTCCTCTGCTTTTCTGTTGGACATGCTGGTTTATTAGTGTGTGTAATGTGTGTATGTGGTCCGTTGTTCTGTGTTTGGGTAAAAAGCCAATTTGTTTGTGTGAAAAGGGTCTGTATTCGGTCGTTGACAATACAGCAGAACAGTTTTCCCATGTTACTGGTGACACATATTCCCCTATAGTTATTAGGGTCTAATTTGTCACCTTTTATATATATATGGGGGTTATGAGCCCCTGGTTCCAAATATCAGGGAAGCAGCCACTCTCCAAAGCCAGGTTGAATGGTTTTAATAAGGCATCCTGCAGCTCAGGAGTACTGTGTTTTAAGCATTTCACAGCCCACCCCTCTCTCCTCTCTTCTCTCTTGTTTTTTTTAACATAGACCAGTGTAGAGCAGATGTCTTATTTAAAACTGCTCTCTCTCTCTCTCTCTCTCCTACCAGACTGTTTAGATAACAGCTTACATATAACCATCTCTTCTCACCATGCCGTTTATTTAATATAGTTTAAAATGGCTGCTCTGTGGCCGCGGATTAGGACTGTGTGATGCATTTAGTGTGTAGAGCTGTGGCCGGGGACCTGCTTACATAATTCACACTGCACACACACACACACACACACACACACACACACACACACACACACACACACAGACAGTACCTTTCCCTACAGCTCTGTACGTGTTTAATTTTTTCCTCAAAAGATTTGGGCCTGTGGCCAAGCGGGGTCCTAACTCACTCCCATTGCTTTATTGCTTCCTAGCAAAGAGTGAGTCCAGGGGTTTAGAATTTAGTTAGTTCTACTCCCTGATGGTGAGGCTAGCCCCCCTAACTCCCAGCCCCTGCTAACACTCTCTCTAACACACACACACACACACACGCTCACAGGCACAGGCGCACACACACACACGCTGAGGAGGTAGAACCCACAGGGTGAATAAGTATCCAGGATTAGTTCTCATAATAACTTTAATGGAACATGCACTGCTACAGTACCAGTACAAGATGCTGCTCCAACTGCTTTCTATTAGGAGGGTCTTGGAAAAGCTCCCCAAAGTATAGTGAGAGACTTGAAAGCCCTCTGAAGAATAGTGAAAGGGAGATGCGTTTTAACACAGCAGCTGTTATCTGTAACCCTTCTGCTTTACAATTAGAATGTTCTCTGACACACTAGAAAAAGTGAACTGTGATTCTGTTCAGCCATGGTTTGAATGTGTTAAACCTATTATATTTACCAAAGCACACAAAAAAAACCAGACAATTTTCTCCTCTGATTTTCATGTTGGACCCATGCATAAGTAGTTGAATGTTTTTAAATATGAACTAAAACGCTCAAACCAACTGTGATATCATGTTTCATATGTATTTAACTTTGTGAATTGTGTCTTTAGTCACAGACAAACACCAGTTCAAGCCAGAGCCGGTGCTGTACCGTTTCCGCTATGATGATGGGACCTACCACCCCAGGAGTGACATGCAGGATGTCATCTCCAAGGTAACCAACGTTCTACTAGTTCTAAATGTTCTTTTATTTTGGGAAGTAATACAGAATAGACACTCATCTGCTCAGTTATATTGACACACCTGTACTAAAGTTCAGCTGTTATTCATTCTAGTGAAATATCTCTCTTTCTGTGTGTTTCTCCCTCCCTCCCTCCCCCCTCTCTCCCTCCTACAGGGTGTCAGACTCTTCTGCAGGCTCCATAGTCTCTTCACTCCAGTCATCAGGTACAGTACGGTAGGGATGTGTATCAAATGGCAGCCGTTTCCCTATATAGTGTAATACTTTTGACCATGGCCCATAGGGCTAAGGTCTGAAGTAGTGCACTATATAGGGAATAGGGTGCCATTTGGGAGACAAAGACTAGGCCACGCCTGGCGACCATTGTGTCTTCCAGTCCATTACACATGTCTCTCCTCATCTCTGGCAGGTGGGCCGGCCCAGTGTTAACATAGCGCCCAGATCTCAGAACTATAAGTAGCACCACCACCACCACAGAGAAGGAGAAATGAGAGGGGAAAAATAACATGATGAACTACAGTATGAAGTCATTGTTTGGAAAGCCAAGGTTTGTGAGAGAGGAGAGCAGGGGAGAGCCAAGGTTTGAGAGGAAGGAGAGGAGGAGATGGAAGGAGTTGGTGTGGAGGGTTATGGAGTGTGGCAGTACTAGGGATAGTCCTAGCATTAGGTCTACTACTGATTCCAAACAACACTGATGTTGTTTAGCAGACATTACTCTTGCTTCCACCCAGTATTGATGGAGTCATCAGCCCCTGTAGCTACAGTCTCATTAGAGTTCAATGAAAGCATCGCTTCAGGCCATTTCATGTCCAACTCAAACATCCAATATCAGAAACACTACCTCTGTGGTGTAACACATTAGCCAGAACACCATGGCTACATCCCAAATGGCACCCTATTCCCTAGGGCTCTGGTCAAAAGTAGTGCACTACAAAGGGAATAGGGTGCCATTTGGGATGTAGCCATGGTGTTCTGGCTAATGTGTTACACCACAGAGGTAGTGTTTCTGTTATTGGATGTTTGAGTTGGACATGAAATGGCCTGAAGCGATGCTTTCATTGAACTCTAATGAGACTGTAGCTACAGGGGCTGATGACTCCATCAATACTGGGTGGAAGCAAGAGTAATGTCTGCTAATGTTCCCTTATATTGTTACGCAAACAACACTCAAAGCCGAAACGTGCCGTCAGTTAACACACTCTTCATCATAACTCTCTATTTACACTCTGTTCTGTTGAGCAACGGACCGCTTCATGTACTGTGGCGAAGGAAGCGGACGTGCCAAAATTACCCAGATCGCACCTGTTTTACATTTAGGCTGTTCTGTTCTGAAGACGTGTTGCATGAATATTTCTATAGCTGGATCAGTTGAACCGGAATACATGCGTATGTCAGCTCGCCTACAGAGGATAAGAGACGTGTCGACTGATATGAGCTTTGACACCAAATATGTTTATCCTGAGGGCTAACACTATAGCAAACAGACACTGACTGCATCCCAAATTGAACCCTATTCCCTATATATTGCACTACTTTTGACCAGAGCTCTAAGTACCCTGGTCAAAGGTAGTGCACTATAAAGGGAATAGGGTGCCATTTGGGACACAGACACGTATAGAAGCATTATTGATCTTTTAAAAGCAGCTTAATTTATTAAACATTGCTATTGATTGCTTGAGAGCCAAACGGTCAGTTTCAGATCGTATGTGAAAGCGTTCAAATCGATGTCTGCTTATCACGGCACCTCTGTGTTTATGTATGTCATAGCCCCAAACGCTACAGACACACTAAAGACCATAGGATCAATATAGACAGACATGTTGCATCGGTCACACATAGGGAACTATGTCACTTCTATACATTCCATTTCAATGTCCTTCTTTGTAGCTGTGCTGAATGGATGTTATACCATGACCAACTGTCAGGAACCACTGTGTGTCTACCATTTAAAGACGTTATTGTACACACAATAGTGTACTGTACACTCTAACTTAAGCTAGCTAGAGTGGTGGATGACCCCATTAATCTATCTTTGTTGGGACAGGGTAAAAACATGCCTGTGGTTGTGAGAGAGAGACCAAACGAGAGTGTGAAAGAGGGAGAGAGAAAGATAATCTGTGTGTGTGTGTGTGTGTGTGAGAGTATCCCTCACAATGCGTTCCTGGCTCTGTATGTGATGAATGCCTCTGCCGTGTGTGTGTATCTTTCACAATGGGTCTCTGGCCCTGGGAATGCCAGGCCTCTAATTGGAGCGTCCAGCCCCTGCCTAATTGGGTGGAATTTCCTGGCCGACGAAGCGAGGTGTGTGTGTGTGTGTGACTCCCCCGCTTTCCCCACAAGAAAGCAGTGAATCCGCCCCCACAACTGGGTCCCTCGGGCCGGTTTAGTTGTACAGTACTCTCCTGTAGGGATACATGCAGCCCCTGCAGTCATAGTCTATGCTCCAAATGGCACCCTAATGCACTACTTTTGACTTGGGCCATTTTGGACGTAGCCCTACACTTCTACCGGATCTAATGACAGGACACACAATGATGTGGTTTGAACTATTGAATTCCTATGGATTGTAAAATAATAAAAAAGTATGTCAGTATGCCTTCCAGTGTCCCATTGCTGGACTGGGCCAGATTAATGTTTAGTCTTTATTGTACTGTAAGTTTTCTATTCTGGAATGATACAGATCAGGTTGGAATAATATGCATAGTCCCAGTCGGTATTAGATAGAACGTTCGCCTGTGGTTACCTAGGATACCCCATTGGTTCACAGCAAAAACTTTTTGCACTTTTTTTTAAATGCAATGTTCTTGTTGACTGCTTGTTTTAGTCAATTACAAAACTACATTTAAGAAAAATACAACATGTCTAAAGATTACTTTTCAACATTGCCTGCTCCCGAGCATTTTCACTACTTAGAAAAACGTAATATTGTAGGGCTTCCCTCATGCCCCTTTTCATGACGGTGTTAGCAGCCACGTGAGTGAGTGCTAGCTAGCTACCGACTGGAACATTAAGTTAGCCAAGACCAACAACACAAACAAACAGACTGTACAGCTACAAGTAGTGAGTGGAGTTACAAACAGACTATACTTGCTAAACAAGTTACATTTCTTACCTGTGATTAAATGTTTTCCACACACATAGCCACGTGTAGCCTACTTGGACACCGGGTTCCCACAATTCCCATTCTCCCACGCCGAATAGCCTGAAGAAGCCACAGGGCTCTTCTCGCAGGTTCTATTTCCCTATGTGGGAGCATTGGGAACTGAAGGTCGTTACTTATACCTGGTTACATATACATTGAACCACACAGCAGCTTTTCAGCATGTTTAGTTATTCCTGTATAACAAAAAATAGACAAGAAAGTTGGCTCTTTTACAATAAGGGTCAATGCGAAATAATGTTTGTTTTCCTCAATTAGTGGGCTTGGTCGAAGGGAATTCCTTCTTATGACGTGAATATCGACTCGGAGTATCCCTTTGTGGTGTCCATAGAATTAGAATCAGTTACGTGTTCAACAAGGTCACACTGCCTTTTCCAATGGGCTGCGTAGAAATTTTCCACCCATCTGCACACTTTCTCGCATGGATTTAACAGTGCTGGAAACTCACTGCAGCCATTTTAAAACCATGACAGGGAGTTTGCAAGTGCACACTTCTGGGAAAGGATGGAGAATTGTGACCAGGCTGCCTCCCAGGCAAGCTGAAACTCCTCTCTGACCTTATCCACTTTTCAGCCACTTGCTCTTCAGATCAGCTCTGCCTGCTTATGCCAGGCAAATGGCTTCCCGCTGGCCCAGTCCTTACCCCTAATTTTTCACTCTGACAGCCTGCTCTTAACCCCCCATCCGTACCCCCAGGCCCCCTTGCTAATTCTGAGGGGAAAAACAGCCAGCCTCCTGCCTCCCTGGCTCTCTTTTCCTGGTGGTCTGGGCATGGCACAGCAGAGCAACGTGCCTAACTAACAAATACCAAACATCACACCACCCCCGCCCTCATCAGGATCCAGACCCGGTTTCAAACACAGTTATGCAATTGAACGTCCCACTGTGGGGAAAATGGGGGGGGGGGGGGGGTACCTGTGTTTGTGCGCACGTGTGTTTGTGTGTGTGTGTCAGTGTTGTGGTGGTCCTGGACTTTCCAGCCCTGACCAAGGCCCCTGTGTGTCCTTAGGGAGATCCCTGTGTTCATGGGAAAATCACCCACCGATTCGGTTCACGGTCACATTTCCTAGTCTGTCTGTGTGTGTGTGTGCATATGGGTGTGTCACAGTGACATTCCCTGGTCTGGCAGACAGAAGAGAGGTCGGCTGACTCAGTCAGTCATAGTGGTGTGGTAACACTCTGTTATAACACAGGACACACAGTCCCAAATAGCGCCCTATTCCCTATGAAATCAAACGTAGTGCACTATATAGGGAATAGGGTGCCATTTGGGACTCCTCTCCTATAGACCCACAGCCTGTTATGGTCTCTGCTGACATAAACTACTTTTGATGGATAGTATGAAGTACTTGACCAAAAAAGTGACCAATACTGAATGAATGGATGACAGAAATGTTATGGGGTCTCCCACAGCCATATCCAGTTGGGGCAGTAATACATGTACATATTTATGCTCAGAGTTGACAGAACTATCATTTGTTCTTGGGCCGTGTTACTTTCACTGTTCAAATGTCAAGTTGAAGGGGATACGGTGATGTGGACTATTATAACTGTTCTTTAGTCTGTTCTAAGTCCGATTATAACTGTTCTATGTCTATTCTGATTCGTATTATAACTAGTCTCTGTTTTTCTGTCCACCCAGGGATAAGGACTACCATCTGAGAACATACAAGTCGGTGGTGATGGCCAACAAGTTGATAGACTGGCTTATAGCACAGGTAAGGCCTACATCTCACCTCTTTTCTTTTCCTGACCCCAACTCTAACCCTCCTTCACATGTTATTCTGAATGGTCTCTATTGGCATGTACATGTATGGATATTTGAAACACATTTCCCCCTCTGGAAAACATTCAAAGATGAAAGAGAGGAAGGAAGAAAGAGAGGAAGAGGGAAGTGTGTGTTTTGTCAACAGGCCGGTCAGAGGTCGCAGACTGAGACAACAAACCACATAACAGACCTCAGAGTCTTCCACGGTGCGAGTGTGTGTGTGTGTGTGTGTGTGTGTGTGTGTGTGTGTGTGTGCCACAGAGGAACTAGGGGAAGCTAGACGGAGAGGGAACATCATTGTGATTAGATGACTGATCTCTATTGGTCCTGACATGGAGCTTTGAGCTTCACAGATTGATAGTCTCATACAGGATACTGACTGACGGATAAATGAAATGCTTTACAATGGAATCAACTCCAGACTTGAACTCTCCAGTGTGTGTGTGTGTCTGTGTGTTTGGGGAAATTAGTGTGTTGTGGCTTGGGCTGTCTGCAGGCCTTTTTAGACAGAAGAACAAAGGGATGGTGTGAGTGTGACACTCTGACTGTTCTCTAAACACAATATGCCCCCCCCATGCCCCCCCCCCCCCCCGCTCTCTCTCCACTCTCTATCCCCCCCATTCTCTCTCTCTCTCTGTCTCTCTCTCTAGGGGGACTGCAGGACGAGAGAAGAGTCGTTGATCTTGGGGAAGGAGCTGTGTGACAATGGCTTCATGCACCACGGTACGAAAGACAGACAGAGAGACAGACAGACAGGCATACAGACAGACGGGCAGGCAGGCAGACAGACAGACAGACAGACAGACAGACAGACAGACAGACAGACAGACAGACAGACAGACAGACAGACAGACAGACAGACAGACAGACAGACAGACAGACAGACAGACAGACAGACAGACGGGCAGGCAGACAGATTTCTTCACTTCATCTACATACACGTCATCTATGTAACACCACAATGTTTAGAACAAGGACTCTCTCACACACACACACACACACACACACACACACACACACACACACACACACACACACACATACATACATACATACATACACATACATACATACATACATACACACACTCTCTCTTAATTTAGAGAGTGAGGGAGCCAGCTTGCAGGGTAATATGGAGCTCAGAAAGGACCTGGGTCAACTGGACTCCATGGCAACACAAGTTCTAAACCCAGACCCTTGACCTTGAAATACTGAATACCCCCTGAGAGACAAAAAGAAAGAAAGAAAGAAAGAAAGAAAGAACGAAAGAAAGAAAGAAAGAAAGAAAGAAAGAAAGAAAGAAAGAAAGAAAGAAAGAAAGAAAGAAAGAAAGAAAGAAAGAAAGAAAGAAAGAAAAAAAACAACAACAAAAAACACAGAGTTTCCTCAACATTTCCCCCAGTCTCTGGCGGGATCTGATATAATGTCAATCATTATAATGGTCACTTAACAGGCCAAATAACTTATCGGCACGAATGGTGAAATTACACAGGGACGGAGGGAGGGAGGGAGGGAGGAGAAATGAAATAAAGTAAAGTTTGATCGTTTTAGTTGTTATGACTGTTGCGTACACTGGCTGTTAATTTGGCTCAATATGAAGCTAAACTGAATAGTGGGCAGTTTGAAGCAGTTAGTTACATCATGAGGGTAATGAGAGATGAGCTGTGTGTATGTGTGTATGTATGTATGTACAGTACCAGTCAAGTTTGGACACACCTACTCATTCTATTTTCTACATTGTCGAAAGGTAGTGAAGACATCCAAACTATGAAATAACACATATGGAATCATGTAGTAACCAAAAAAGTAGTAATTAATATATATTTTATATTTGAGATTCTTCAAATAGCCATCCTTTGCCTTGATGACAGCTTTGAACACTCTTGGCATTCTCTCAACCAGCTTCACCTGGAATGCTTTCCCAACAGTCTTGAAGGAGTTCCCACATATGCTGAGCACTTGTTGGCTGCTTTTCCTTCACTCCGCCGTCCCAAACCATCTCAATTGGGTTGAGGTCGGAGGATTGTGGGGGCCAGGTCATCTGATGCAGCACTCCATCACTATCCTTCTTGGTCAAATAGCCCTTACACAGCCTGGAGGTGTGTTGGGTCCTGAAAAACAAATGATAGTCCCACTAAGCCCAAACCAGATGGGATGGCGTATCGCTGCAGAATGCTGTGGTAGTCATGCTGGTTAAGTGTGCCTTGAATTCTAAATAAATCACAGACAAGTGTCACCAGCAAAGCACCCCCACACCATAACACCTCCTCCTCCATGCTTTACGGTGGGAACTACACATACGGAGATCTTCCGTTCACCCACACCGCGTCTCACAAAGACACGGTGGTTGGAACCAAAAATCTCCAATTTGGACTCCAGACCAAAGGACAAATTTCCACCGGTCTAATGTCCATTGCTCGTGTTTCTTGGCCCAAGCGGGTCTCTTCTTATTATTGTTGTCCTTTAGTAGTGGTTTCTTTGCAGCAATTCAATGATGAAGGCCTGATTCACAAAGTCCCCTCTGAACAGTTGATGTTAAGATGTGACTTGAACTCTGTGAAGCATTTATTTGGGCTGCAATTTCTGAGGCTGGTAACTCTAATGAACTTATCTTCTGCAGCAGAGGTAACTCTGGGTTTTCCATTCCTGTGGCGGTCCTCATGAGAGCCAGTTTCATCATAGAGCTTGATGGTTTTTGCGACTGCACTTGAAGAAACTTTCAAAGTTCTTGAAATGTTCCATATTGACTGACCTTCATGTCTTAAAGTAATGATGGACTGTCGTTTCTCTTTGCTTATTTGAGCTGTTCTTGCCATAATATGGACTTGGTCTTTTACCAAATAGGGCTATCTTCTGTATACCCCCCCCCCCCCCCCCCCCACCTTGTCACAACACAACTGATTGGCTCAAATGCATTAAGAAGGAAAGAAATTCCACAAATTAACTTTTAAGAAGGCACATCTGTTAATTGAAATGCATTCCAAGTGACTACCTCATGAAGCTGGTTGAGATAATGCCAAGAGTGTGCAAAGCTGTCATCAAGGCAAAGGGTGGCTATTTGAAGAATCTCAAATATAAATTATATTTTGATTTGTTTAACACTTTTTTGGTTACTACATGATTCCATATGTGTTATTTCAGAGTTTTGATGTCTTCACTATTATTCTACAATGTAAAAAATAGTAAAAATAAAGAAAAACCCTTGAATGAGTAGGTGTGTCCAAACTTTTGACTGGTAGGGCACAATTGGCCCAGCGTCGTCCAGGGTAGGGGAGGGAATGGCCGGCAGGGATGTAGCTCAGTTGGTAGAGCATGGCGTTTGCAACGCCAGGGTTGTGGGTTTGATTACCACGGGGGACCAGTATGGAGAAAAAAAAAATGTATGCATGCACTCACTAACTGTAAGTCGCTCTGGATAAGAGCGTCTGCTAAATGACTAAAATGTAATGTAAATGATATGTGTGCATTCTTTGGCACAAGGGAAACATCCACACCACAGCTAAGTTCCCTCTACTCTAAAACACACACACACACACACTAATAGGAAAAGTTCACTTATGAAAGCCTTGTTTTTGCAGTGTGTCATAGTAAGTGAATAAGTATAACTATTTTTGAAGTAACAGAATCAACAGCGCTTTTCTGTGTGTGTGTGTATGTATGCGTGAGTGCGTGCGCGACTGTGTGTATAACACAAACAACAGAATCTTTCTCCTAGACTCATTGACACATTTATCTTTGATAATTACCAATGGCACCCTTATGGGCTCCTGTCAAGAGTAGTGCACAATATAGGGGAATAGGGCGCCATTTGGAACTCAACCCCAGTGTTCAGAAGCACCTTCAGGGTATCAAAGCAGACAATGGGTTTATGCCAGAGAGACGACTTTACACAAAACTCTTCAATTAACCAAGAAGCAATAGGTAGAAGTATTTCAATCAGAAGGTTAATGTCATACAGGCCGTGCATCTTAAATTGCACCCCATTCCCTATACAGTGCACTACTTATGACCAGAGGCCTATGGGCACTACATAGGGATTAGGTTGCCATTTAGGAGGCAGACAGAGAAGCCTTGGTAAGTGCTCTCTATTTTGGGACAGGGAGGGAGTCTGACCTTTCATTCTATAGTTTGTTCTTTTTCTTCCTTCTCTAGTGTTGGAAAAGAGTGAGTTCAAGGACGAACCTCTATTGTTCCGTTTCTTTGCGGATGAGGAGATGGAGGGATCAAACACCAAACACAAGCAAGCCATGAAGCACGATCTGAAGATAGCTGAGAATGTCATCGCCAAGTCACTGTTGGTGAGAGATGCCTCTTTCTCTACACACACACTGGAAAAGAAACACGCACACACACACGGACGCTTGTATGCACACACAGGCACGCACATACACACAGTCATATTACCCACAGCTGACAACTCTTACACTCATGGTTTTCCGGTAATGATGTAAATATGGTCCTCATTCAGCCATGTTGTACAGTTCATTGACAGCACATATTGGTCACTCTTCTCTACGCCAATACATTTTCAGTTTCTGATTCTGAATGGACTCTCCCTTTCTCCAAACTAATGTCATCGTTTTGGTCAATGGGTATGATAGACACTACAACTCTAACACACACACACACACACACCGTAACGGAAACTATGAGCAAACCCTAAAAAGAGTACATAACAAGTTATCTCGACTCAGCAGAAAACAAAAGGTTACGGACCACATTTGCTGCAAAACATGATTTAACACCTCAGTAAGCAAGTCCTTCTGGAGGAGTGAGGAAATACCAGAGTCACTATCTGTGGGTCACAGTATCTGTGTGTGTGGGAGTGTAAGTGTGCGTGCACGCGTGAATATGTGTGTTCTGTAATACTGTGTGTGTATGTGTGTGTGCATAATCGTGCGTGCGTGTGTTCTGTCTACGTGTTTTCTAAGACTGCCACACTTGGCTAATTGGTGTGCCCCATCGTGTGTGTGTGTGTTCTGTTCACGTGTTTTCTAAGACTGCCACACTTGGCTAATTGGTGTGCCCAATCGTGTGTGTGTGTGTGTTCTGTCTACGTGTTTTCTAAGACTGCCACACTTGGCTAATTGGTGTGCCCAATCGTGCGTGTGTGTGTGCGTTTCGCCCACTCACAGGGAATGTGCTGTGTTGTTTCAGATAAGACCCAGTGAAGGAGGTTACGGTTTCAGCCTGGAGGACAGAAACAGAGTCCCCATCATCAAGTCAGTGGAGAAGGGTTCGCATGCAGAGGTAAGGTTCACACACACACACACACACACACACACACACTCCCACCTCGCATGCAGAAGAAAAGTCCATCCCTATCTCTCTCTCCGCCCCCGCAACTGTTGTTGTCCACACTCCCACTCCCCCTGGGGTTAACCTGCCTGTTTACATGCCCTGATGATTAACCTCTACCTCTGACACACACACACACATCTTTTTACATTTACATTTTAGTCATTTAGCGACTTAAAGTAGTAAGTACATACATTTTTCATACTTTTTCACACACACACACACAGCCATCTCAATGTGACTCAAGCTCATTGTCAACAAGTTCTCCTTCTGTGTTGCTTTCTCCAGTTCAGTCCCTAGGGTCTCTCTGATCTGGCCATGCTGAGCAGGCAACATAACATGAAGTGTAGCTTTGAATGTCTGCTTCCCAGTGGTAAATTGGAAACGTAATGCTATCCTTCAGCTGTTCAGCGCTGGTTAGTCTGTGGGCCTCAGCAGTCAGAGTAAGGCTTTTGATCAATTGTCTGAACACACACACACACACACACACTCCTCTGATCATTATTCTGAAGGATAGAAACCTCTGGATGTGACGTTTGCTCTGAGTTTGAACTGGCTCTGTGGTAATTGACACTGCGGTCTGGAGCTAAAATAGAACACTTCAAAATGTCAGCACATATTTGTGGTCTCCTTTTGTGTTCAGCGTCTTTGATCATCTAGAGGACAAAGCTGTGACTAGGTTTCAGGGGAAACTCAAGGGATCAATCCCAGTCTCAGCCGTAATTTTCTCCAGCCTTGAACTTAGTAGGCCTAGGTCAGTGGACGGGGCATGGATGGCATGCTTGATTCCCTAAGTGTGTGTTTTATGTGTGTCAATAGTGCTAACAAATGTTCAGTAAAATCCAGCTGTGCATTCACAAGGATAATGTCTGTCCTGCATAGTTGTTGTTGTATCATAAGCCTTGTTTCTTCTCTCTCTGTGTAGATGGCAGGTCTGGAGGTAGGGAAGAAGCTGTTTGCTATAAATGGAGACCTGGTGTTCCTGAGGCCGTTCCCTGAGGTGGAGGCTTTCCTCAAACATTGCTTCACCAGCAAGGGACCTCTCAGAGTGCTGGTTAGCACCAAGCCTAGAGAGTAAGTTGGGTGTGTGTGTGTGTGTGTGTGTGTGTGTGTGTGTATGTGTATGTGTGTAAAGCCATGTTTCCTCCTTCCTCAGGACAGTAAAGATCCCAGACTCAGCAGATGGACTGGGTTTCCAGATCAGGGGCTTCGGCCCTTCTGTGGTGCACGCTGTTGGCAGAGGTAAGACATTCACACACACACATACACACACACATACACACACACACACACACACACAATGGATCCCCTCGTGGCCCATCTGTGACAACAGAAAATGGCATCTCTCACCCTGTTTCCTCTGCTGAGAGTGGCACAGCTGGGAGGCAGCTGGCTGCAGGGTTGAGTCCTGGCCTGCCTGACTCACCGTGTGTGTGTTAGTCGCAAGCTCATTGCTATTCCCTCTACTCTTGAACAAGGTCATTGGATCAATTCACATACAATACAACTCAGATACAGTATGTGTTGCTCTTGAACATTTCTGATATCTGGACTATAGCCTATTCAACGCTATTCAACACTTCTGTGTTTTTCCTTTGTGTGTTTGGGAACTCATCAGGTCCTCCCCAGCTCTCGCTCTCCCCCTCTCCTCCTCCTCTCCCCCTCGCCGAGCCTCTTAAAAGCGGTGCTATCAGTGCCGGCGGGAGATAGGAGGCCAATCGAAAAACAATCCTGTCCTGTCTCGCCGTTCTCAGGGGAATCGATGCTTGTTTTCTTCCTAAAGCAAAAATATTGTCCAATCTAGACCGGCTAGTCTGAAGGCTCTTTGGGGACATGCTGTGTTATTGTGGAGGTATTTCTTCAGGGCATAGCCGCTCTCCCTGCGATGTGTGTGTTTGTGTGTGTGCATGCGCGTGCATGTACAGTATGTGTGTGTGTGGCTGTAGTATTTTGTCAGGGTATAGCCCCCTTCTCCTTTCCCTCTGACAGTTGTTGGAAGTGTTTTGTGTTGTAATTGTCACTGGCCCAGCCTGTTAAAGTCTGTTCGAACTTTAGAGAGAAATTAGGGTTAGAATGAGTGTCAAAGCAGCCAAAGCATCTACCGCCTGCCCGGCCAGCTTCATTTGGGCCATTATCTTTCAAAACAATGCATTCTAAAATAAACACACCTCGCACGAGACCATCTCTCTAACAAACAGTGTTAATGTGTGAGAGTTATCATCATGAAGAGGCTCTCAGTGGTATGAGGCTCTATAAGGGATGTACTATACCGGCTTCTCTGCGCACGGACGCACGCACACCGAGGCTGCTCTACAGGGGGTCTGCAGTAAGAGCAGCTCATCCCCTCTCCTCTGAGAGTCACAATAGGACAGGCCTTAATCCCAGCTCTACTGCTATTGAGGACACACAGAGCACTGCCACAGGCAGGCACAAATGCACACAAACACTAGTCTTTGCCTTTGCGAGTTCTTCATCTTCTATATATGGTACGTAGAAACTCTTTGTAGCCATCTGCTTTAGACTATGGAGGTATCTAAGTGTACCGTTTCCTCTGGCAGGATATATATCTGCCTTAGTAATGTATAATTCTCAGTGGTGGAAAAAGTACTCATTTGTCATACTTGAGTAAAAATAAAGATACCTTAATAGAAAATGACTCAAGTAAAAGTGAAAGTCACCCAGTAAAATACTACTTGAGTAAAAGTATTTGGTTTTAAATATACTTAAGTATCAAAAGTAAATGGAATTGCTAAAATATTCTTAAGTATCAAAAGTAAAAGTATACTGTAAATCATTTAAAATTCTTTATATTAAGCAAGCCATATTAAGCACAATTTTCTTGCTTTTTTTAATTGACGGATAGCCAGGGGCACACTCCAACACTCAGACATAATTTACAAACAAAGCATTTGTGTTTAGTGAGTCTGCCAGATCAGAGGCAGTAGGGATGACCAGGGATGTTCTCTTGATAAGTGCATGAATGGGACCAATTTCCTGTCTAAATGTAAATGGGTGTCAGGGAAAATGTATGTACATCATTTTCTTTAGCAATGAAGTAAAAATATAAATAGTCAAGTAAAGTAAAGATACCCCAAAAAACTACCTAAGTAGTACTTTAAAGTATTTTTACTTAAGTACTTTACACCACTGATAATTATTTTTAGGCTGGAGTCTATATTGCTTTAGAGGACTTGGCGTCTGCAGGAGTGAGTAAAGTTTACAGCAAAAGTGCAGACTAAGCCCTTCTTCACTCCTGTCTTCAGAAACCCAATTCCTGCAAAGAGATATTGAGACTTGGTGGTATGTTGTGTGTGTTTGAGAGATTATAAAAACAAACAGGGAATATTTTGTCTGCGACGCACTTCCTCCCTGATAGCTGTAAACCTTGAAGTCTGAATCACATCTCTGAGATGACAGAAATAGAGGGAGAGGTAGAGGTCCACACTTTACCTCAGATAAACAACCTTCCTGTTCTCTCTCTCTCTCTTCCCTTTCCGTTAGAGCTGGCAAAACAACTTTTATAGAAATTAAAGTTGCTTTTTATCCTAATAATGCTGTGTACTGGGGAGACTGGGTAAATGTTGCTCTCTGTGCTCTGCTGTCTGTCTGTCTGGCTGTGTTTAGTGCCACCTGGGGTTGACTGGCCAGGCCTGTAAGCAGTGTTAATGTCATCTGCAGAGTGTTTGGTGCCACTGATGGACTGTTTGCACTGCAGACCATCTCATCAACATGTGCTAATAGTGGGACCCAGTCTGTCTGTTGTTTTAATGCCCTGTTTCTGGAGGCCATGTCCCACGAACACACATCTCTGACACACTCTGTCTCTCTCTCTCTCTGCCCCTCTCTTTTTTGGGGGGGACCATCCACCCCACCACCCCCCTCTTCGGAGGACAAAAATAAACGTTTTTCTTTTGTTGTTACATGTACATTCTACATACATGGCTTATTTTTATTTTTTATTTTTTTACAGTAGTTACATAGCAAGAATAAAGTAATTTGATATTTTTATATACATTACATCTAGATAGATAGTACTTATACATCGTGTTTTCAGTCATAACTATTATAAAACATGAGCTTTTAAACCCACCCCTCAGCTACTCTCAGTCCATCCCACCTATCTCCGTAAACCGCCCTCTTATGATTTCCATGTGTGCCCTCACTCGCTTTTTGTCTCTAGTTACCACAGCCACAAAGTCAAAATTAGCTATATTATAAAAATTCATGACAACAAAAATTTGCTTTTTGGTCTTAAAGTATAGTTAGGGTTAGGCATAAGGTTAGCAGAGTGGTTAGGGTTAACGGGATACTTCAGGATACTTCCCCAGAGTCAGATTAACTTGTGGATTCCATTTTTATGTCTCTGCATGCAGTTTGAAGGAAGTTGCTAACTAGCGCTAGCGCAATGACTGGAAGTCTAGGTTTAAAATCTGATTTTAAGAAGAGAAATTGTAGAAATAGGTGGGTTTATGACTTTGTGGCTGTGGTAACTTGTGACGACCTCATCTATGTGTGGGTACTTTGACCTTTGACCTTTCTCTTCTCTCCTCTGTGTAGGTACGGTGGCAGCCATCGCAGGGCTCCACCCTGGCCAGTGTATCATCAAGGTGAACAACATCAACGTCAGTAAGGAGAGCCACGCCAGCGTCATCGCACACGTTACTGCCTGTAGGAAATACAGAAGACCCACACAGGTAATACAGGAAGGAGAGGAGAGGTGAGGAGAGGTGAGGAGTGTTAGAACTCTAGCTGAGGCCTGCTACCCCTTTTCTCTGTTCTCTCCTCTCCCTCTCTTTGCAGCTTCAGCCCCAGTCACCCCTGCCTCTCTCCCCTTGCCTCTCTCCCCCTGCCTCTCTCCCCCCACCCAGTTTCTCCCCCCACCCAGCCTCTCCCCCCACCCAGCCTCTCCCCCCACCCAGTCTCTCCCCCCACCCAGTCTCTCCCCCCACCCAATCTCTCCCCCCACCCAATCTCTCCCCCACCCAGTCTCTCCCACCACCCAGTCTCTCCCACCACCCAGTCTCTCCCCCCACCCAGTCTCTCCCCCCACCCAGTCTCTCCCCCCACCCAATCTCTCCCCCCACCCAATCTCTCCCCCCACCCAATCTCTCCCCCCACCCAGTCTCTCCCACCACCCAGTCTCTCCCCCCACCCAGTCTCTGCCACCACCCAGTCTCTCCCCCCACCCAGTCTCTCCCACCACCCAGTCTCTCCCACAACAGCCTCAGCCCCACAGTGAGCCAGGGGTCGGCCCTGCTCTCCTCTACAGGAGCCAATACTATTATTATTCCTGCTTAATGAACCAGCTCTCCCAGTCTCTCTCCCCACACACAGAGAGGGAGAAGGGGAGAGAGGCTGGGGAGGGGAGTAGAGAGTCAGGCTGGATGGGGGAGAGCGCTTGGAGAGTGTTGGGAAGTAGCCAGCCTACACTTTACAAGCAGGATGGAGACAGGGGTGCAGAGGGGGGGAAGACAGGAGAGAGGGGTGCAGAAGGGGAGGTTGGCAGTAATGAAAGCAAGGGGAGAAGAACAGAGGGGGGAGATAGAGGAGAAGAACAGAGGGGGGAGAGATAGAGGAGAATAAACAGAGGGAGGATAGATGGAGGAGAAGAACAGGGGGGAGGTGAGCCAACCTTGGGATTGGTGGTTTAATGAAGCGCTAACGTTACATGGTTCCAACACTGAGACTCTGGTTTACATCAGACCCGGGCACAGGGAAACGCCCTAACGGGGGGGGGGGGGGGGGCTGTCTGTGTGTCTGTGTGTCTGTCTGTCTGTCTGTCTGTCTGTCTGTCTGTCTGTCTGTCTGTCTGTGTGGGTGTGTGTGTGTGTGTGTGTGTGTGTGTGTGTCTGGTACCCTAGCGCAGTGGGCGATCACAGCATGTTGTCCTGGCAGGGAGCTGTCTGTGGGTTGGGTTGTGGAGGACACGCGCCCTTTTGTCTGCCTGTGGCATGGAACAGTGGTTTGATGAGATTGGCATGGGGTTGTGTTTGTGGTCTCAGTAAGCACTGTGCTGCAATGTGTTTGTGAAGCCTTGTCAGTCTGCTCTGACAGGCCAACCATGACATCACTATCACAGACCAGAGCTGTTGCAGCCATTTCACATGCAACATTAACCCCTCTTTAACTGGTCCCAACCACACAGCAGGACCACTGCACCAGCTGGTTGTTTTTTAAGGTATACATTGAAAATGAAAAGAAAGTTCCACTTTGTATAATCTCACAGGTGTTTTGTATTATTCTCCATACAGCAGGACAGTATAAAGTGGGTGTATAACAACAGTGAGAGTGCCCAGGAGGACCAGGGGAAGAACCAGAAACAATCTGCTGAGGAGAACAAGGACGTCTTCGAGTGTAAAGTAGAGGGTACGATTAACATGCACACGGTCACACACACAGATCAGAATGTATTGGCATATTGGGTCATCGCATTAGTGCAGGGGCGGTATTGCTCATAATTTTCAGAGCTGGTGGAGGGAGAGGTGGAGTGGTAGAGTGAGGTAGAGGTAGGGAGAGGTGGAGGGAGGTGGAGGGAGGGAGGTTGGTCAATAGAGAGAGGTGCAGAGGTAGGGAGAAAGGGAGGGAGAGGTGGAGGGAGGGAGTGAGGGAGGGAGTGAGGGAGGTTGGTCTATAGAGAGAGGTGCAGAGGTAGGGAGAAAGGGAGGGAGAGGTGGAGGGAGGGAGAGGTGGAGGGAGGGAGTGAGGAAGGTTGGTCTATAGAGAGAGGT
Organism: Coregonus lavaretus; assembly: GCF_964263955.1. Taxonomy (NCBI): domain Eukaryota; kingdom Metazoa; phylum Chordata; class Actinopteri; order Salmoniformes; family Salmonidae; genus Coregonus; species Coregonus lavaretus. The sequence goes on from NC_139989.1 coordinate 12,912,922, forward strand.
GCAGAGGTAGGGAGAAAGGGAGGGAGAGGTGGGAGGGAGTGAGTGAGGGAGGTTGGTCTATAGAGAGAGGTGCAGAGGTAGGGAGAAAGGGAGGGAGAGGTGGAGGGAGGGAGGGAGGGAGGGAGGGAGGGAGGGAGGGAGGGGAGAGTGGAAAGTGGGAGAGGTGGAGGGAGGGAGGGAGGGAGGAGGGGATGGAGAGGGAGAGAGCGAGGGAGGTGGAGGTAGAGAGAGGTGGAGTGGTGGGTCTAGAGGAGGGAGCGGTGGGAGCTATAAGGAAATGGTCTTCTCACTAAATTACCTCTAGATCGTTTGGTATTTCGGGAGGGCATTCGAAGAGTTTCACTCCTCTGCTTATTAGGTAGTTCAGAACAGGCAGCTATCAGCCAGACTACAGTGGCTTGCGAAAGTATTCACCCCCCTTGGCATTTTTCCTATTTTGTTGCCTTACAACCTGGAATTAATGGATTTTTTTGCGGTTTGAATAAATTTGATTTACACAACATGCCTACCACTTTGAAGATGCAAAATATTTTCTCTTGTGAAACAAACAAGAAATAAGACAAAAAAACTGAAAACTTGAGCGTGCATAACTATTCAACCCCCCAAAGTCAATACTTTGTAGAGCCACCTTTTGCAGCAATTACAGCTGCAAGTCTCTTGGGGTATGTCTCTATAAGCTTGGCACATCTAGCCACCCTGATCTGTACTCAAACGCCAAGGAGGATGAATAATTTTGCAAGGCACTGTATGTACTGCTAAGATAAGGAGCCCCTTTCTCCCCTTATCACGGAACATTACACATCATTAGTGTCTCATCCCTGGTGTGTATTTGTGTGCCTTACAATGTTGTGTGTACAAATTGTGTGTGTGTGTTCCACCGCTGCTGTTTGCGCGTCTCACCTGTGCCATATAGTACACGCCCAGTATGTGTGTGTATCTCACCTCAAGTGTATGTATGTGTGTGTTCCCCCTCTCAGAGGTGATGGATAAGTTCAACACCATCGCTATCATTGATGGTAAAAAGGACCACGTGAGTCTGACAGTAGACAACGTCCATCTGGAGTATGGAGTGGTGTATGACTACGACAGCACCGCAGGAATCAAGTGTAGAGTCCTGGAGAAGATGGTGGAGCCTAAAGGATTCTTCAGCCTCACTGCCAAGGTAGGACAGGGACCACTGAGACAAACAAATAATGTACAGGACTGTTTAATAGTTGTCAGCAACCTTGAGAGCCCAGGCTTTCATTTTAACCCAGCACTTACACAATGATGCAGTTAAATCAGGTGTTGAGTTGGACCAGAAGCTTGTCTTCTGAACACCAGGCTTGACACACCAGTCAATGTGGAGTGTGTGTTTGATTAAAGGTGCACTATGCAGAAATCACTCCGCCATTTCCTGGTTGATACAATTTGAATAGTTCGCCTAATTTTACTTTGTGACAAAACAAGCAAGTATAGTTTAGAGAATCATTGTACCACCTAAACCGCTGTGAAATATTATTTCCATAACCCAAAATATTGTATTCTCAGCTGTTTGAAGCTGGTGTACAAAACCGAAAGTAAAAGACGTAAAACCTAAACTTAAGAACGGGAAGCATAGAAATAGCGTACATAGATCAGATCTACCGCCTCTTAGACTTGCTATCAATGAGAATGACAGATCTAAAACTCACATTTCTATGTGAATTTGGTCGGGTCGCCCAAAAAGTTACATTTTGCAGCTTTAAGCTATCACACTGGAGACACACACCATGTGGTTTGATCATAGTGCGGTACAGAGACATTTCTGCAGAGGTAAGGAGAAGAGAGGAGAAAAAAGAGGAGAGAATTGAATTACCTGCTAGATGATAAATAGTGGTGTTGTAGCATTGGATCACCTCAGAACCCTGTGTGTTGTTATGATGCTAGCAGAGCTACTATATAATGAAGAGACAAATGTGTTTGTGTGTGCCTGTGCGTGCATGTATACAGTGTGTGTGTGTGTGTGTGTGTGTGTGCGCGTGCACATGGTGTGTGTGTATATGTATGTGTGTGTGTGTGCGTGTACAGTACATGGTGTGTTATGAGATAGAGGTACTACATAATGAAGACATACAGTAAACAGATAGACTCTCTCAGGGTAGTGCCGTACAGCCAGGGGTGCAACCTTCACTGGGGACCTTAATGCGGCACATGTACGGTCGATACCTGGCTGTCTTACTAGAACATTCATAACAAAATACAGTAATTCACTTTTGACTGTATTTTTCCCCCATTATTTTCAGCAGCAAAGCAGCCACTGTAGACCGTTCTCTGTTCAATCAACTTAAGCTGAGATCGATGCTAATCAAGTGTTCTGAAGCCTACCAGAGAGAGAGAGTCAGTTCTGAGACAGCTAGCATTTTGTGATGACTGAGGTGTGGGATGTTAGCATATATTAGTGATGGGAAGTTTGGCTCTTTTTACTGACTCTGATCTTTTCGAGTCGTTCAGTCAAAAGAACAAATCTTTCGACTCATTACGTTCATTTGAGCCAGTAATGCCCAGAGCACGCAGGACCCCCTGCCGTTGAACGATGAGCATGTATTAATCCTGCTGTATAATTGATTGCGGCCAGCTGTCACGATCGTTATAAGAAGTGACGGACCAAGGCGCAGCGTGATAAGCGTACATTCTTTTAATGAGTACACACACGAACAAAACAATAAACGATACATGAAGTCCTAGGGTTAAACACAAACCTTACGGATCAAGATCCCACAATACAAAAGTGCCAACAGGCTGCCTAAGTATGGTTCCCAATCAGAGACAACGAGAATCAGCTGCCTCTGATTGGGAACCACCTTGGCCAACATAGAAATACAACGATCTAGAACAGAAACCTAGAAAACTAAACATAAAAACTAACACCCTGGCTCAACCTTAAAGAGTCGCCAGAGCCAGGGCGTGACACCAGCAGGTCAAGCGAACTACTAAAATGAACGAGTCACTCAGAAAACGAGTCAAGAATCTCGAGTCAGTAAAAAGAGTTGTTCAAAAAGAATGAATCTTTTGCGAACTGAACGTCACTAGCAGATATTGATTGACTCTTGATACTGATCAGCACTGTTAGCGCCTGTGGCTAGGGGAGAACTGGGACCAAAATAACGTGGGGCTGAAGTAACACACCCATTTTCTCAAATAACACAGAAGCTAGAATTATGTAGTGTAGGGCTGGGCGATATGGCCAAAATATCATATCACGGTATTCTTCAAATTTTTGACGGTATTTTACGTTTTTGAATAATAAAAGTTATACATTTGCTCTATGACTAGTGCGTGACCCTAGGGTGGCAACACATACATTCTAAGTGATTTCATTGGGTCTTTCTCCATTCTGATTGTTTTATACTGTTAAATTCAACTTCAACCCCAAAATAATTTCTGAATTTTCATGAATTTCTGCATTTCCTGCACTCATTTGAGATACGGTAAGTTCCACACTGCCACGTAGGGCTGCACGATATGTGCAGAAAATGTAGGCCTTATTTTTTACGCAAATGTTGCAATAGCGATTTTACTTGCGATTTAGATCAAAACACTTGGGTGAACTGTTGTCCTCTGTAGCTCAGCTGGTAGAGCACGGCGCTTGTAACGCCAAGGGAGTGGGTTCGATCCCCGGGACCACCCATACACAAAAATGTATGCACGCATGACTGTAAGTCGCTTTGGATAAAAGCGTCTGCTAAATGGCATATTATTATTATTATCATGGAAATAGAATGTTTATTCTAATTCTATAGTTAGAATATAAATAATAGTAGGCACTTTGAAAACAGTGTTGTTTGACATGACAACAAATTAAAATGCCAGGAAGGAGTTTTTGTGCCAGGGTAGGAACCAATGTGTTGGTCAGTGTTTCCTAGGGGACCCTATAATCTTTGGCTACATTTACATTTGACATTTTAGTCATTTAGCAGACATTAAATGTTTCTTCATGTAGCCAACATATTCATGCTTCACCTATTCCTCTTTGATTTAGAAGATACTGTTGCACAGACAACATGCTGATTTAGGCCTACACCATCGCTGGTAAGCTGTAAAGCTAGATACGTTTGCTCTGACTCCGTACGTTTATTAGCTAGCTAGTTAGCTAGCCAGCTAACTACCAATTAGCATTAGTGGCTAACACGATTTAGCTAATACGTCCTAAGAAAAGACAAACTAGCAGTTTGCAGATGTAAGAAACACAAACTAATAGTGTAATTATAGAACGCTTGTGGATTTATATTAAGAAGCAAAGTGGAAACAACATCGTTGTCATTAACATTGCTGCATGTGCTGCATTGACCATGCAGACTGAATGCAAGTGTCTCTCAGTGTTGCCAACTCCTCAGTAAGGAAAGTAGCTATTGGCTGTCCTAAAAGTCGCTAAATGACGTCATCACCTAATTTGCCATGTGCATGTAATTGTGATGGACGCTGTAGGAGAGAGGAATAACGTTGTGGGAGAGACAAAAAGTGAATAAAAAACACCCTAAATATGTTTAGAACTACAAATGAACTTTCTTCTGTCGATTCTTGTTTTTTTTAATGTCACAATTCCAACCCTCCTCATTTATCCGGGCTTGGGACCGGCAAAAGTGACCCAAAAGAGACACTGGTGGAGTTACATCGTTTTTTATTTTATTTTTTATATTTTATTTTTCTTAAGTTTGGTTTGGTTTTTAACCTTATGGTACACTTAGGAGCCTACAACAAGTCACAGTAAAACATGAACATTTTTAACCATAACATTTTAACAATTTTTTTGTATACAATCTATATTAACAATCTAAATGGATCAAAAAGAGACAATAGAAAAAACTGTCAATGGCAATGTGAGAAAATGATGGTAACTTGTCTGGCCCTAATTCAGGTAAAACAAAACAAAAATTCAGACCCCCCTCCACACACACACACACACACACACACAGGCTGTGCTGGCTCACAGAAAGAGTGGGTCATCGTCATTTTGGTCAAGGCTCTCTATGGCAGGTTCAGCAACTGAGGGAGCTGACTTAAATGAGTAAGCAGCTGATGTGCCAAAAAGCTGCAAAACATTATCAGGCAGCTGGTGCTCATAGCAAGCCTCACCAGATAGCTTCAGTCCATATCGAATGTACAGGATGGAGTTAAGGGTCTGCAAGGACATCCGATTTCTAAGTTTGCTTTTTACCACACTCACCTAGCTGAATACTCTCTCGATTTCAGCATTCGAGTGTGGCAAGGACAACACAGACACAGCAGCCATGGCATGTTCTTGAAACGGGTTGATATCAGCTGCATCCCTGAACTTCCAAATCTCACTCCAGAAGCCCAATGTGTTTTTTGTCTCATTCCATTTACTAAGATGGATGGCACGCCATTGCTGGACAATCTTGTCTATCTCTGCAGGGGAGTAGCCAAGGAGCTTGGCAATGTTTTCTATTTCTCCAGGGCTCTTATTGTGCTTTAGAGTTTCCTCCACATTGAAAACGGACATGTACTGCAATGCTTCGATGTTGTCCGGCAGTCTCACCCTCAACTCATTAGTGAGGGAGATGGTGAAGGCTACACACCGCTTTCGGACATTGTTTTCATCCTCAGGCGCAAGGTGGAGCTCAGCTGCCTTTCACTCAAAAAGGTAACCAAGGTACGGTTTGGGACTGATGTATCCATCTATTGGCCCTTTGAGTACATCAACATTTGCCAGTGGATTCATCACCCTGCTGCTCACAGACTTGATCAGGCTAACCAAGCTGTCAAGTAGCTTAAGATGATCTACTTGCTCTCCCTCAAAAGCCTTGATGGCCAACTGTACCTCACCCAGCACCGACTTCAAAAAAGTCACAAACAATATGTTTTGAGGATCACTGTACATGGTGTATAACATCTCAGCCATGTAGCAGTGTTCACTGGACTTGGTGACTGCGAAATGCAGCCTAAGCTCCTCCCACTGGTCCAAAATGCGTGAAACCGCAGGTTCAATGGAGAGCCAACGTGTGGCACACACCTTGCTTATCTGTAAATGTTTCTCCCCACAGTTGATGGTCTCATATATGGCCTTGTAGGCCTCCCTGCACTTTGGAGACACTGAAAACCAGTTATAAGTCTCTCGTACCAAGTACTCCACACTACGGGGGATGGTGTCATTGGAAGCATGACTTACAGCAAGCTGCAGAGAGTGGCACACACAGCGAATAAGAACCAGATCTTTGAGGCCATAATCCTCCTTCAGCACTTTATGGACCCCGTTGTTAATCCACATCATAACAGAGGCATTGTCAGTCCATATCCCCAGGAGTTTCTCTTTTTTAAGACAACACTTCTCGAGGAAAGCCACAACAGCATGGGCTATAGATTTGGCATCTCCTCCCTCCAACTCAACAAGCCCCAGAAATGTTGATACAATTGTCTGCTTGGTGTCACTAAAGTACCTTATCACAACCTCCAGGTACTTAGAAACACTTACATCCGTGGACTCATCGAGGAGGAGGCTGAAACGCAGGTCACCCACATCTGCGACCAACCTTTTCAGAAAGTATGGTGCTAGAACACCATTAATCATTTCTGTGCACTTTGTCCTGTGCATTTTGAAGTGGGTAGCAGCAGTGGAGTCTGAGAAAGCAGCTCTACATGCTTCTCCAATGTGATCACATGCCAGCATGGAATAGTGTTCAGCGATAGCTAATGCCATGGTGGCCTCAGCCTTTTTTGCAGAGTACATTTTTATAACCATAAATGGCAGCTTGTTTTGGGTGGAACTGTTATAAGGCTTTGCCTTTTGAGTATGTTTTTGAGTTGTCATGTGTTTTTTTACATCACTAAGTTTGGCGTAGAAATCAGCCTTACAATACAGGCAGTATGCCCATGTATCATCTCCAATAAATGGCTTCAACCAGCCTTTGAATTCAGGGTTTGATTCCCACTCCTTTCTGTATTTTTGAGTGTGCAGTTTAGACTGAGACATGATGAGCTAGCCAGCTAGATGTTTAGCTTATGTCACAGAGAGACACACACACATTGGACGAGGTGAGTAAGTGACTGAGGCTGTGTGAGTCAAATGCAGTGATTTATTTTTGTGCAGTGATTTATTTTAGACAAAGAACATTTTACATTTACATCCCACCCTGAATGTAAGCCAGGGCGGGATCAGCTAGCGGGGCTTCCCCCCGCATGCGCGATTAATTTACAGTCTGGACGCGGAGGGGTGAACATCTCCTGCTTTGACTGCAGCTGGGAGGGACTGCTGCGCGAGGACTGGGCCGCCTGTGAGTGCTTTGGGACGCGCTGCTCGTTGAGAAGAGTAAGAATGATACGTGTTTTCACGTCAGAGTCTCAAAAAGTCGCTAGATTTGTCGCTAGTCGATTTTTTGAAAATGTGTCGCTAGAGGGGTCTGAATACTCGCTAAATATAGCGACAAAGTCGCTAAGTAGGCAACACTGTGTCGTGGTCAAGCAACAATACATGCGCCCCTTGAGTGACAGGGGGCGGGGCTAGGTCTGTGTGGAAAGTGGCATGGAGAGAGAGAGAGGGTGGAGAGGGATGACTCAAGTAGCGTGTAAACTATAAAAATTGACGTTACACACGGCATATTACATTTAACGAACCAAACATTAAAATACCGTTATAGAAGGTAAAGTAAAAACCCAAACCGGTCCGTGCATCAATACCGGTATATAGTAAAATACGGTATACCGACCAGCCCTAACTTAATGACACTTTCCTAATGTGAAAGACGACCTCCCTGCAAAAAATCTGCACACTGTGACAACACTTCAACGAGTTATCAACAAAAATTGTTTTGAGCGAGGGAAAGTAAAAAAAAAACTGATCTGGAAGTGTTTTTCAGTTGTAGAGTTGTGTTATTCTTTTTTTGAAGGTTCCAAACATATTGTAATGACCTGACTAGATCATAAAAGAACAACTGTCCAGACAGAGGATTGAGTTTACGAATGGACGGTTTATTAAACCAACTTTACACAGGCTACTGTTTGGCCGTAGCCCACGCCAAATAAATGAAAGATAACCCACAAGCCAATCGTGACCTTCTCTTGTGAAGCCCAGACGTAAAGAGAGAGAGAACAAAGGCTAAACCTGGTCTTAACTTCCAATGCTCCATCCCCCTGCCCAACCCCCCTCCACGCCACTCCGCCAACCGCCAGGATGCCCGGCATCAGAACATTCCAGGCATTCCCGTGATTGGCAGATAGCAGGTTGATTGACATGTCAGACCCTGCGAACACTGGGTACTGGTAGGTACAACACAACCATCTACTAGCCTAACACATAACACACAGCTGTCTGTGCGGGTCGCTACACAGCCCCCCCACCACAAAGTCCCTCGTCCCCGAGGGAACAAACAAAGTCTCTGAAGCGACCCGGAGGTCTCCTTTGCCTGCGTGGCTGTGATGGCCGCAGAGTGCCCCTCTGGGAACCAGGGGATGAAGGCAAGGACATGGGGGACAAGGAAGCGGGAACGGGTAATACAGTCCGTGGCTCTGGGGAACCACGCGGTGACACAGGGGGAGTGGGCTGTCTGGAGCCTTGTCTGCGGCACCTGGGGGTGGGTGCCTGGAGAATGTCATTGCCAGAGAGGGGAATTGTGGGGGTTCCTGGGGTTTGGGGAGAAGAGGCCCCTCTATATGGGGCTAACCTGTCCCGGTGCAGTGTCACCTTTCTCCCCCTGGGAGGAAGCTGCACCCGGTAAACAACCTCCCCTACCCTCTCCAGGACACTGCAGGGTCCCACCCAGTGACTGTCCAACTTGGGGCATCTGCCTTTTTTCCTTAGCGGGCTGTAGACCCAGACCAGCTCCCCAGCCACAAAGTGCCTTCCCCGGGTGTGCACGTCATAGTTCCTCTTCTGCCTCACACCTGCATTCAGCAGCTGCTCTCTGGCGAAGGTGTGGGCTGTCTCCAGGCGGTCCTGGTGTCTCCGGGCATACTCCGGCCCCGGGGAAACATGAGGGCTATCCAGGGGCCGACCAAACGCCATCTCCGCAGGGGTACGGATCTCTCTCCCCAGCACGAGGAGGGCAGGCGTGCAGGAGGTGGAGTCTTGGACAGCGGAGCGGCATGCCATGAGGACCATAGGCAGGTGCTTGTCCCAGTCACGCTGGTGTTTGGAAGAGACGATGGCCAGCTGCTGTCCAAGCGTTTTGTTGAAGCGCTCCACAAGGCCATCACTTTGAGGATGGAGAGGAGTAGTGCGGGTCTTGTGCATACCCAGCCTCTCACACATGGTAGCGAACACACGGGACTCAAAGTTTCTGCCTTGGTCGCTGTGGATGGACTCTGCAGTTCCAAACCTGCTGAACATCCCCGCTGTCAGGGCGTCGACGATGGTCTCTGCCTCCTGGTCAGGCAGAGCATAGGCCTCGGGCCATTTTGTGAAATAGTCCATGGCCGTGAGCACCCAGCGGTTTCCACTGTCTGTGGTGGGGAACGGCCCAACTACATCCACTCCCACCCTCTCCATGGGAGCCCCCACTGGGAACTGTTGGAGCTGAGCATGAGAGCGGCCTGGGGGGCCCTTTCTCGCTGTGCAGTTGTCACAGCGGCGGCAAAAGTCTTCCACATCCCTCTTGTGCTGCCCCCAGTAAAAGCCCTGACGGAGGCGGCGCAGTGTTTTTGTGACCCCAAAGTGTCCAGTCCCCACCCCCCCCATGAGTACTCTGGAGCACAGCCTCCCGCAATGCTTTTGGGACCACCACCTGCCACCTCTCCTCCCCCGTAGCTGACTCCTTCCATGGCCGCTGTAACACGCCATCAGCCAGTCGCAGTCGCTCAAACTTTGACCACAACCCTTTGGTCGCGAGTGAGAGCGCTGTCACCTCTTCCCATGGTGGCCTCACCTGCGCCTCTACCCACTGTAGCACTGGCTGTAGGTCTGTGTCCCGTCCCTGCTGCTGCCCCCATTCAGCCACGTCGACAGTCTGCAGCTCACAGCAGACAGGCCCGCTCGCCCGACACACTGTGGCACAGACCCCCTCCTCTGCACACAGCTCTCTCTCCCGTCCCTCTCTCCGTTCACAGTGGCGGCAGCCGTCTGCAGTACAGGGCCGACGGGACATGGCGTCGGCGTTGGAGTGGCGTGCCCCTGCCCTGTGCACCACCGTGAAGTCATACGGCTGAAGCTCCTCCAACCAGCGTGCCACCTGCCCCTCTGGCTCTCTGAAAGACATGAGCCACTGGAGAGCAGAGTGGTCAGTCCTTACAGTAAAGGGCAGACCACCCAGGTAGTACTTGAAGTGTTTGACGGAAGCCACAACAGCCAAGAGCTCCCGCCGGGTGACACAGTAGCGGCGCTCATGTTTGTCAAATGTTTTGCTGAAGTACGCCACCGCTCTCTCCCCCTCTGGCCCCACCTGGGCCAGCACCCCACCCATGCCCACATTGCTCGCGTCTGTGTCCAGGATAAAGGGCAATGTGAGGTCAGGGGGGCGAGCACGGGGGCCTCGATCAGTGCACGTTTGAGGGTGTTGAACGCCTCCTCACACTCCACTGTCCAAGTGAAAGCCTTGTCCTTCGGCAGCAGGCGGTTCAGTGGAGCAGCAACGCTTGAGAAGCCCCGTACAAACCTCCTGTAGTACGAGGCCAGGCCCAGGAAGCTCTTCAGCTGACGCTGGTCGGTGGGGGTGGGCCAGTCTCTGACAGCCGCTACCTTGTCCTCCATGGTGCTGATCCCCTCCTTCCCCACTCGGTGGCCCAAGAAGGACACCTCTCTCCTCATGAAGTGGCACTTCTCGGGGTGGAGCTTCAGACCTGCGGCAGCCACCCTCTCCAGCACACACCGTAGCGCCCCCAGGGCTGACTGGAAGGAGCTGCCATGGGCCAGGATGTCATCGAGGTATACCAGACACTGCTGTCGGGGGATGCCATCCAGCACCCTGTCCATCAAACGCTCAAAAGTAGCTGGAGCGTTGCACAGGCCAAAGCACAGGACCTTGAACTGCCAGTGTCCTCTGTTAGTGGAGAACGCAGTTTTGGCTCTGGCCTCTGGGGAGAGGGGCACCTGCCAGTAGCCACTGCGGAGGTCTAGTGAGGAGAACCAGGAGGACCCCCTAACCAGGTCCAGCGACTCATCGATACGTGGTATGGGGTATGAGTCCTTCCTGGTTACCTCATTCAGCCGCCTGTAGTCCGCACAGAACCTCAGCTTGCCCCCCTTCTTCGGAACCATGACGACTGGCGCCGCCCAGGGGCTGTCTGAGGGCTCAATGAAGTCTGCCCGCTGCATCTCCAACACAGCCTTGTCTGCCGCCTCCTGGCGTGCCAGCGGGATACGGCGGGGACGCATCTTGATAGGTCGAGCATCACCTGTGTCGATCTCATGCTGCACCAGATGAGTCTGACCCACCTCTTCCTCACTCAGCGCAAAGCTGTCTCTGAATTCAAACAGCAACTGCCTCAACCGTTCCTGCTGCTCGGGGTCAAGACCAACACAGTTCCTCCCCCATATCTCCCTCACTGCAGACAGTGTCCTCTCCCCTCCCATCTGGGGTAGCTGGGCTGGGGGGGCGCGGCCCGGGCTCACAGAGGACTGTGTCGTGGAGGTAGCTGGGGGAATGTAACGCAACGCCGTAGGTGACAGGGGGGCTAGGGAAAAGTCACACCCAGACGTGGGGGAGGGGGGGCAGCCATGAGTCTCTGCTGCTTTAACTGTTGGAGTAAAGGGTTTGTTGGGTTGAGTGAATGTGACATCAGGGGCCATGGTGACCTCCGGCCCTCCCTGGAAGCTCAGTGTGCCCCTATTTAGGTCTAACTGGCAGCCTGTGCTCCTAAGAAAGTCCAACCCCAGGATACAAGGGTCCTGCACAGCCGCCACCCACACAGGATGACGCACAGTCCTGCCCCCTACTGTCAGAGTCATTATTCCCTTCCCTTTCATGGGTGCCAGCTCACCTGTGACTGTGCGGAGCTGCACAGTTGTAGGCTCACACTGAGTCCAACCTGGCACAATATCTGGCCTCACCAGGGTTACTGTGGACCCAGTGTCCACCAGGGCGGAGCAGGGCACCCCCTCCACAGTGACAGGGACATGACAAAAGTCCCCAACACAGGTCCGGCCCACCACAACAACAGGCTCCATCCGCTTGCCCTCGTCTGCTTCTGGGGGAAGTGGAGCCTTGCTTCCCCGTCTGTGCCGGTGGGCTCCTCCTGAAGAAGATGGTGGTTGGGATAGAAAGCCAGGGGTCCGCACTACCCGGTCTATGCGGACCCCGAGCCGTTTCCCTGAGCTCTGGGGGACATGGGGCAATCTCGGCGCAGATGGCCTGGCTGGCCACAACCCCAGCAGACCCTGGGACCAGGGCGTGTGTTTCGTGCCGCCTGTAGCGACACAGCACGAATGAGTTCTGTCATTTCAGCCACCCATGCAGGCTTTTCCGGCTCCGGGCTGCTCTGCCCCCCAGCTCGCACAGAGGGTCTGTCTCCCTGCACCCCCACCAAAGCCCCAGCTGAAGCCCCAGCCCACACCAGCTCCCTCTCCAAAGCCATCTCCAAGGCTACCTGCAATGACTCAGGATGAGCCAGCTGGGTCTGTATGCGCAGCTCCGTAGGAGAGAGCGCCTGTATGAACTGGTCCCGTGCTAGCTCGCTCTGCACGGAGGGGGGCATGTGAGCATATGCCCGCCGAGAGAGGCTCTCAATGTCATTAGCTAGCACCAGTAGAGGCTCTCCAGGCTGCCTGCGTCTATTACTCAGTTCGGAGCGCAGTAGCCCGGGCTGTACACACTGTCCATAGCGCCTCCTCAGTGCTCCAACTAAAGCACCATAATCACGTCTGTCCTCGGGGCTAATCAATATCAAACAGGCCAGAGCTTCATCCGTGAGGCATAAAGCCAACTGCAGTGCCCTATCTTCATCCGACCACCCCCTAAAATGAGCTAACAGTTCAAACTGAGCATGAAAAGCTTCCCAATCCGCCTTACCGGAATACTTCGGGGTCTTAACGGATCCGGACGCAGCCGGGAACTGGGCGCCGCCATGTTTGTTTACATCCTGAGCCCCAGATTCCTCGTCCCGCCGCGTCGACGTCACCCCTTCGGTCCGCCCACCAGAATCCGCGCGAAACACAGTCGATGAAGCACTCATGCCCGCTTCAGCCGCCATCACTCTAACGTCCTCCCTCAAGCGGCCTCTGGGCTCCGATGCCCTGGCGATCTCCTCAGCCAGAACCCCCGACGTCCATGCACACGCACCTCCTTGGCCATAATCGTCCCCTACCTCCACCTTCACTTTCGGATTCCCTCGAAGCATCTTCAACCCCCGTTCTCACCTACGGTAGCTAGCCACAGAAGTCAGCTAGCTAGCTGGCTAACTTTTATCAACGTTTTTACTTCTGACACCAATGTAATGACCTGACTAGATCATAAAAGAACAACTGTCCAGACAGAGGGTTGAGTTTACGAATGGACGGTTTATTAAACCAACTTTACACAGGCTACTGTTTGGCCGTAGCCCACGCCAAATAAATGAAAGATAACCCACAAGCCAATCGTGACCTTCTCTTGTGAAGCCCAGACGTAAAAAGAGAGAGAACAAAGGCTAAACCTGGTCTTAACTTCCAATGCTCCATCCCCCTGCCCAACCCCCCTCCACGCCACTCCGCCAACCGCCAGGATGCCCGGCATCAGAACATTCCAGGCATTCCCGTGATTGGCAGATAGCAGGTTGATTGACATGTCGGACCCCGCGAACACTGGGTACTGGTAGGTACAACACAACCATCTACTAGCCTAACACATAACACACAGCTGTCTGTGCGGGTCGCTACAATATGTTATTTTCTTAACCCATCAAGTGACTAAATAATGACAGCATAGGTTTCAAGTATCATGCTAGCTAGTCTTGGATACTAGCAAGGGAGACGTTACATGAGATAGGGATGGGGCAGAAGTAACATTGGTATACTAAGCAGGAATAATAATTGAAAATGGTGAAAAAACATCTACATTCCCATGAAAATTAGATGAGGAAATTATGATTAATATAGCTAAACTATTATGTGATCCATTTTAGTCGGATTAATATTTTAAGGCAAAATATTGTGGTTGCAACATTGCGATGTTACAAACCTATAGCCTTATTTATTGAATCGACACAAATATGAAATTATGTCTGTATATACAGTACCAGTTTGGACACACCTACTCATTCAAGGGTTTTTCTTATTTTTTACTATTTTCTACATTGTAGAATAATAGTGAAGACATCAAAACTATGAAATAACACATAAGGAATCATGTAGTAACCAAAAAAGTGTTAAACAAATCAAGATATATTTTAGATTTTAGATTCTTCAAAGAAGCCACCCTTTGCCTTGATGACAGCTTTGCACACTCTTGGCATTCTCTCAACCAGCTTCACCTGGAATGCTTTTCCAACAGTCTTGAAGGAGTTCCCACATATGCTGAGCACTTGTTGGCTGCTTTTCCTTCACTCTGCGGTCCAACTCATCCCAAACCATCTCAATTGGGTTGAGGTCTGGTGATTGTGGAGGCCAGGTCATAATAATAATAATAATAATATAATCAGTCATCTGATGCAGCACTCCATCACTCTCCTTCTTGGTCAAATAGCCCTTACACAGCCTGGAGGTGTGTTGGGTCATTGTCCTGTTGAAAAACAAATGATAGTCCCACTAAGCGCAAACCAGATGGGATGGCATATCGCTGCAGAATGCTGTGGTAGCCATGCTGGTTAAGTGTGCCTTGAATTCTAAATAAATCACTGACAGTGTCACCAGCAAAGCACCATCACACCACCTCCTCCATGCTTCACGGTGGGAACCACATATGCAGAGATCATCCGTTCACCTACTCTGCTTCTCACAAAGACACGGCGGTTGGAACCAAAAATCTCAAATTTGGACTCATCAGACCCAAGGACAGATTTCCACCGGTCAAATGTCCATTGCGCATGTTTCTTGGCCCAAGCAAGTCTCTTCTTCTTATTGGTGTCCTTTAGTAGTGGTTTCTTTGCAGCAATTCAACGATGAAGGACTGATTCACGCAGTCTCCACTGAACAGTTGATGTGTCTGTTACTTGAACTCTGTGAAGCATTTATTTGGGCTGCAATTTCTGAGGCTGGTAACTCTAATGAACTTATCCTTTGCAGCAGAGGTGACTCTGGGTCTTCCTTTCCTGTGGCGGTCCTCATGAGAGCCAGTTTCATCATAGCGCTTGATCGTTTTTGCAACTGCACTTGAAGAAACTTTCAAAGTTCTTGAAATGTTCCGGATTGACTGACCTTCATGTCTTGAAGTAATGATGGACTATCATTTCTCTTTGCTTATTTGAGCTGGTCTTTTACCAAATAGGGCTATCTTCTGTATACCACCCCTTCCTTGTCACAACACAACTGATTTGCTCAAACGCATTAAGGAAAGAAATTCCACAAATTAACATTTAATAAGGCACACTTGTTAATTGAAATGCATTCCAGGTGACTACCTCATGAAGTTGGTTGAGAGAATGCCAAGAGTGTGCAAAGCTGTTATCAAGGCAAAGGGTGGCTATTTGAAGAATCTCAAATATAAAATATATTTTTTGATTTGTTTAACACTTTTTTGGTTACTACATGATTCCATATGTGTTATTTCATAGTTTTGATGTCTTCACTATTATTCTACAATGTAGAAAATAGTAAAAATAAAGAAAAACCCTTGAATGAGTAGGTGTGTCCAAACTTTTGACTGGTACTGTATATATATTTTTTAGGGGGTACACAAATATATGACATTATGGCTGATAGTACATTTATTGAAAGTAACAAGCATTACAAACCAGAAACATGGAAATAAGACGGATGTCGTGCACGTCTCACCGGCTGCTACTTCCTTCCCAAGGCTGTGTTACTTCAGCCCCGCTGGCAGGTACAGAAGTAGCATTGCAGTAGTTCCGTTCTGTCTATATAATTTAAACTAATTTACCCTAGAAATGAAATTACAGTTTCTAAAGGTAGAAGACAAACTGTATATAAATTGTTTGTCATAAAATATGTTGACTAGCTTATCGATCTCTGAATATAGTACGATCAAAACAAAAAGTGTTACTTCCGGCCCGGTTCTCCCCTATCTGATCTGATCTTTGTTGTGCATTAGGACTGTTTCAGTTCTGTTCTCATCCTTGAAATAGCTTTATCAGATTGATCCCTATTTGTCTGGGTCACACACACAAACCACACACACGAAACACACACACACACACACACAAGCACACGCGTATGCACGCACACAGACACACACCAAACCACAAACCAGCATGGATTTACTACAATAGTAAGAGTTGTCAGACAGTTGGATCCAGCCCAAATCTATGACTTGTTCTGGATATTAAAAGTCTGTCGGTGTCTCGTCCCCCAGAAACTAAAATACATTTTAGTGTTATTACAAACATCTGCCCCAGTATTCCTGGGTTGAGAAAGAGAGAGAAACAGAAAGAGAGAGAGAGAAAGAGAGGGGAAGAGGGAAAGAGAGGGGAAGAGAGAAAGAGCAGGGGGGGGAGAGAGAGCTCAGTGTGATGTTGAATTTTAATATCACAAACGCTGCTGGGCGCTTCATCTCTCCTCCACTCCTCTCCTCTTCCCGCTGTTAAATTTCCGCTCTCGTTCTTCTTCTCCTCTGGTGGGCGTCCAGTTAAAAAACGATTGAAAAAGTATTTTCTCTCCTTCCCTCTTCCCTTTTCTGCAATTCTGCTTCTTTGGACTTTCTGTTTCCTGTCTGTGCTTTAAAGCTGCAGTATGTAACTTTTTGGGCGACCTGACCAAATTCGGATAGAAATGTGAGTTCTAGATCTTACATTCTAATTAAAAGAAAGTCTAAGCGGTAAATCTGTTCTATATGTGCTATTTCTATGCTTCCTGTTCTTAAGTTTAGTTTTTGCCTCTTTTACTTTCGGTTTAGTACTTTAAAAAGTTGAAAACTATATTTTTGGTTATTGAAAAGATATTTCACAGCGGTTTAGATGGTACAATGACTCTACACTATACATTGCTTGTTTTGTCACATAAACTGAAATTAGGCGAACTATTTGAATTTTAGCAACCAGGAAATAGTGGAGCGATTTCTGCATATTGCACCTTTAACTGCTACAGTTTACAGACCTCTCTGTACCAGGATTGGATAGGACCTTTTACTCTTATAAGTTACATGTAATAAAGTTAGCCTTCTTCTCTCTAACCTTTGTCCTTTAACTCTGTCAGATCCTGGAGGCGCTGGCGCATAATGATGCCACGCTGGTTCAGATGTGCAGTAGACTGAGCTCCAGCTGTGATGTCATCCCCGAGGACCTGCAGGTCCGCTTCAGCGCCATGTGTGGAGAGCGGGTGGAGCACATCAACAGACGTATCACCAACTACAGAAAGGTACGGTGTGTGGTGGTGGGGGATGGGTGTGCAGTGTGTGCATGCCCAAATGTGTGTGTGTCTCAGGTGGTTGTGAACAAAATAAAGTAAGGAATTACATAATCTCCCATTGCGAAGACACATTTCCTCTGTCAACAGATTAATAATATAAAGCACCATTCATTCTACTGCTCTAGATAGGGTGCCATGACCACTGTTCACTGCTGACACTTCTGTTATCAGAGCATTATTACATTACAACTGAATGTTTGCATCCCAAATAGCACCCTATTCCCTAGTGCACTACATAGCCCATAGGGCTCTGGTCAAAAGAAGTGCACAATGTAGGGAATAGGGTGCCGTTTTTTGCCCAATGTTTTGCTGTGGAATTTCAATGTGTCTGTTTATATGCCGAATGAAAGACATAAACAGAAAAGAATGAAGGAAAGAGAGTCACCTCTCCTGTATTTGCTGAGACAGACAGAGACAGTTATTTACCAGTGATGTTGACACCAGTCCGTCAGATTATATGAGAAGTGAGATATTATAAACAAGATGCATTATTACATCAACAAGGTAGAACACTGGCCTGCTGAAATGTAATCAGCTCTTCTTGACCGTTGAGAGAGGTCTGGATAATATTTAGGTGTGTGTGTGTGTCTGTGTGAGAGCACGTGTTTATTAACACACAGAGATGCTATCAGTCACTTAGTTAGTACACAGACCAGGGAAGCATGGCTTACAGTAGAGGGTTGGGTGGAGTGCAGATTTAGGTTCCTGTTTTCCATGGTTGTGTATGTATTAGATTTACCATGCAGCCCAGGGGAAGTTTCTAATCATTTAAACAATATATTATTTATATTGCTCAGTTTACTGTATCTGACAGAAGACATTTGTTTTCATAAGAACTTCTGGTTTCAATGGAAACTGCCAAACCACAGTACACTATGATGGATCTCTCTATTTGTTAGTTCTGCATGGATGTATATGAATGAACGACCCCTCTGAAACACATACACAACCATGCAACTAAGATCAGATCATACTGAGGAAGAAGGTATAGTTTCTTGAAGTGATACATCTTTATAGAACTTAATCAGTGAAGAAGAAGAAGAAGAAGAAGAGGAAGAAGAAGAAGAAGAAGAGGAAGAAGAAGAAGAAGAAGAAGAAGAGGAAGAGGAAGAAGAAGAAGACAGCTGTTTAATGTTACCTGTTTAAAGTACTTCATCAGACTGTGTGCAATAATCCTCTGGTTTCAGTTAAAACACCCAACCCAGTCTTAAACATGGTTATAATTATGAATGAGTGTGTTGATGAATTATGTGTTTTAGGTTCAGACTTGTAAATAATCCTCATAAACACAGACTCTGGTTGTTTGTTATCCACATTCTGTTTCCTGTGTCCAACCTTTGATGAATAGCTAATGGCTCAAATATTTAACATAGATCAAAGGAGGGCAGAGGGGAATGTAAATGATTCTGACAGGGGTATTCTGACCAGCTTATTGCTGCTTGGCAAAAGCCTGCATCCAGAGACCGAAAGAGCTAGGATTCAAGGTTTTACAGAAATCCCGGTTGTAAGATTCCTGGAATCAGGAGGGAATAAGCAGGAAATCCTGGAATCCCCAAACAGGGATTTCTAGAAAACCTGGACATTTGGAGAAACTTATAATTTTGCAACCCTGAAGAGAGCGTCACCCAGACCAGTGTTAAATGCTAACTCTCACCATCTCTCTCTCCTCCCCACAGTTCTCGAGGGTGTTAAAGAACAGGGCGTGGCCCACCTTTAAGCAGGCTAAGACCAAGGTGTCCCCGCTCCACAGCAGCGACTTCTGCCCCACCAACTGCCATGTGAATGTGATGGAGGTGTCCTACCCCAAAACCACCACCTCTCTGGGCAGCGCCTTCGGAGTGCAGCTGGACAACAGGAAGAGTTCCACCCTGGAGAGAGGAGGTCGCAACGCTGAACAAGGTGAGAGAATAGCACTAACCCCTGACCTCTAACTCTGACCCTAACCCTGGAGGGGGCGGCAGATAGCCTAGTGGTTAGAGAAGTGGGACAGCAACTACATTTCTTGTCAACCCTCCTAGGATGCCAATGTCCATTCTAGTGTTGTATATAATTCTGTATGTCTCCCAGGTAAGCTGAACCCCATGGTGTACGTGCAGCACACCATCACCAGTATGGCGGCTCCGTCTGGTCACAGTCTGGGTCGTACGGAGGGTCACGGCCTCCGCTTCCTGCTCCGGGAGGATGACCTGCTGATCTTGGACTCCTACCAGAAACTACTGGGCAAGCTGACCACGCTGGTCAAAGAGATGGAGGGCCACGCCTCACAGATACACGAGTGAGTTTGGCAACACACACACATACACAGATATGTGCAGGCACACACACACACGTACGCAAGCCTGCCAAACACGTACACACACGCATGGTGCACGCGCACACACACACACACACATCCTTACTCAGAAGTATTTTGTTTGTCACTTTAGGAGTAGAACAATTTGTTTATTTGTATGAGACTTTGTTGGGGAGGCAGGTAGCTTAGTGGTTAAGAGCGTTGTGCCAGTAACCGAAAAGTCGCTGGTTCTAATCCCCGAGCCAACTAGGTGAAAAATCTGTCGATGTGCCCTTGAGCAAGGCACTTAACCCTACTTGCTCCTGTAAGTCGCTCTGGATAAGAGCGTCTGCTAAATGACTAAAATGTAAATGTAAATGTTGGTTTGATTCCCATTTTAATATGTGCTGCATGGACGATGAAACCGGCTGGGGAGAAAATAGATTTTGTAATAAGCAGAGGAAATGGTGTGATTTGTAAAGACCGGCGACTGTTTCCGCTGATGCCGTTTCCCCGATTATAACACACACACACACTAGTATAAACTGGTCCTTTTGATACATGTGAGCCTCATAAAGTGAGCGGTAGTTTTAGAAGGCCATTCTGTGTGATATAGTGGTCTCTGGTGAGTGAGATGAGAGGGTTCCATCTGGCTTTTAGACTTAATCATTCTCACTCACTTTATTACTCTAGTGTGTGTGTGGTGTGTGTGTGGTGTGTGTGTGTAGTGTGTGTGTGGTGTGTGTGTGTGGTGTGTGTGTAGTGTGTGTGTGGTGTGTGTGTGCGTGCGTGCGTGCATGTGTGTTTCCTTGCTGGCCATGCTGGTTCCAGTGCTGTTGATGGTTTCATTGTTTGGAGGTTCAGAGTCACAGGGTAGGAAATGGGAAACACTGAGGTCTGACAGGAACAACACACAGACACACACACATGCTTCTCAGCACGGATGTTAATGACAATTCCATTAGTGTATGCACATATTCTGCATTGTGATGCACTGAGAACTTCCATAAAGGTAGACACACACACACACACACATGCACACACCACACACACACTCCGACAACCACCCCCACACACACCTTCCTCCCAGCTATGTAAAATAGCTAATTAAAGGTGATCTGTAACCAGCTACAGCATTGTCAGATCCAGAGCAGCAGTACTAATATAACCTGTAATGGGCAGCTAGCCGCGACATGGCTAATTTGCTGTGACCTCTATGGGTCTGGGTGTGTCAGTGTTAGCCAGTGGATTACAGAGGCTATTGTTCTGTCCTCTGATCTTTGATAGGGCCTCAGGAACAGCAGAGCCAAATGAGCTCCCGGCCCTCTTAAACCAGGCAGAGAGGGAGGGTCCGTTTTTAAGGGCCCTGAATTAAAAGTTCTCTCTTGCTCTCTCTTTCTTACTAACCCTCTCCTTCTAGCTGTCCCTCGCCCTCTCTCTCCCAAATGTCTTTCTCTTGATTAACCCACTGTCCCTCTTTCACCCCCTCCTCACCCCACCCCTCTCCCTCTCTGTCTTTCTCTCTCTCTGTGTTTAAGTGGCTGTGTGGTGTGTGACTGACCTTGTCTGTTGTGCTGTAACCATGTATTGATGAATTGAAGCTGTCACATTTGGAACAAAGGATACTTTTATTTCACAATCAGCATTTCCTTCCTTCCCCCTCTCCAAAGTGGAGAAGGATTTCCAACTTCCAACCTCACTGGAGGGAACAAAATGGGAATAATGGGAAAAGAGAGAGCAGACATGGAATGATTATTAGTTGCATAACTTCTTGGCGGTGGTTCCTTGGCATTGACCGTTTAGATGCACCACAACCTTTGACCTTTTGTATCAGGACCCCAAACATGGGGTCACACAGCTGTCCGAGGACGTGCCTGATGACATGGTTTATTTCTCTACTGCCTCTCCGCTCTTCTCCCCACGTCCTGTATCACACCAAGTCAAGTCCTCCTCTCCTGGTCATTTCCACCTTTGTTTTCGTTCTCTTCTTCCCCAGTTCTCTCTCTTCCAACCTTTTCTCCTCCTAACCTATGTCCCCCTATCCCCCCTCCTCTCCTCCCTGCATCCACCAGGTCAAGAACAGAACGTCCATCCATTTCTCATCCAAGAGATTAGAACACTAACAAAGTCTGTGTCCCAAATGGCACCCTATTCCTACAGTACACTGATTTTGACCAGGGCCAATAGGGCTGGGTCAAAAGTAGCGCGCTATATATTGAATAGAGTCCCATTTGGGTTACATCCAACCTCTCCCGTCCAGTCAGCTCCAGTACTTTACATCTGTCCACTCTAACATGTTCACTTCCTCTCTGATTAAACCGTGCTGATGCACTATTAAGAACCTGACTGAGGTAAAGGCTTTGTAATGCAGATGCTCTTATAGATCTTATGAGGGTGATTGATGTCTATAGAGCCTAAATAGCTTGTTAAGGGGCTTGATTAGAGGTTTATGTATGTAAAGCTATTCATGACAGACTTAGGGGAGATCTCTGAGAGTTGGTCTCTCTCGCTGTCGCTGTCGCATCTTTCCTTCTCTCCCTTCCTTCTGTCTCTTCTCTCTCTTTCTCTCCTTTCTCTCTTCTCTCTCTCTACTCTCTTTCTCTTCTCTCGCTCGCTCGCTCTCTCTCACTTTCTCTTTCTCTCGATCCAGGCCATGACCCAGTGTTGTGCTCCTGTCATTGTTATTCGGGGTTCAAGCAGCAAACTATACAGTACCAGTCAAAAGTTTGGACACACCTACTCATTCAAGGGTTTGTCTTTATTTTAACTATTTTCTACATTTTAGAATAATAGTGAAGACATCAAAACTATGAAATAACACATATGGAATCATGTAGTAACCAAAAAAAGTGTTAAACAAATCAAAATATATTTTATATTTGAGATTCTTCAAAGTAGCCACCCTTTGCCTTGATGACAGCTTTGCACACTCTTGGCATTCTCTCAACCAGCTTCACCTGGAATGCTTTTCCAACAGTCTTGAAGGAATTCCCACATATGCTGAGCACTTGTTGGCTGCTTTTCCTTCACTCTGCGGTCCAACTCATCCCAAACCATCTCAGTTGGGTTGAGGTCGGGTGATTGTGGAGGCCAGGTTCATCTGATGCAGCACTCCATAACTCTCCTTCTTGTTAAAATAGCCCTTACACAGCCTGGAGGTGTGTTGGGTCATTGTCCTGTTGAAAAACTAATTATAGTCCCACTAAGCGCAAACCAGATGAGATGGCGTATCGCTGCAGAATGCTGTGGTAGCCATGCTGGTTAAGTGTGCCTTGAATTCTAAATAAATCACTGACAGTGCTATCAGCAAAGCACCCCCACACCATCACACATCCTCCTCCATGCTTCACGGTGGGAACCACACATGCAGAGATCATCCGTTCACCTACTCTGCGTCTCACAAAGACATGGCAGTTGGAACCAAAACTCTCCAATTTGGACTCATCAGACCAAAGGACAGATTTCCACCGGTCTAATGTCCATTGCTTGTGTTTCTTGGCCCAAGCAAGTCTCTTCTTCTTATTGGTGTCCTTTAGTAGTTGTTTCTTTGCAGCAATTCGACCATGAAGGCCTGATTCACGAAGGCTCCTCTGAACAGTTGATGTTGAGATGTGTCTGTTACTTGAACTCTGTGAAGCATTTATTTGGGCTGCAATTTCTGAGGCTGGTAGCTCTAATGAACTTATCCTCTGCAGCAGAGGTAACTCTGGGTCTTCCTTTCCTGTGGCGGTCCTCATGAGAGCCAGTTTCATCATAGCGCTTGATGGTTTTTGCCACTGCACTTGAAAAAACTTTAAAAGTTCTTGAAATGTTCCGGATTGACTGACCTTCATGTCTTGAAGTAATGATGGACTGTTGTTTCTCTTTTCTTATTTGAGCTGTTCTTGCCATAATATGGACTTGGTCTTTTACCAAATAGGGCTATCTTCTGTATACCAACCCTACCTTGTCACAACACAACTGATGTGCTTAAACGCATTAAGAAGGAAAGAAATTCCACAAGTGACTACCTCATGAAGCTGGTTGAGAGAATGCCAAGAGTGTACAAAGCTGTCATCAAGGCAAAGGGTGGCTACTTTGAAGAATCTCAAATATAAAATATATTTTGATTTGTTTAACACTTTTTTGGTTACTACATGATTCTATATGTGTTATTTCATAGTTTTGATGTCTTCACTATTATTCTACAATGTAGAAAATAGTAAAAATAAAGAAAAACCCTTGAATGAGTAGGTGTGTCCAAACTTTTGAGTGGTACTGTATATACAAAAGTATGTGGACACCGCTTCAAATTAGTGGATTTGCTGACGGGTGTATAAAATCGAGCACAGAGCCAAGCAATCTCCATAGACAAACACTGGCAGTAGAATGCCCTTCCATAGGATGCCACCTTTCCAACAAGTCAGTTCATCAAATTTCTGCCCTGCTAGAGCTGCCTCAGTCAACTGTAAGTGTTGTTATTGTGAATTGGAAACGTCTAGGAGCAACAATGGCTCAGCTGAGAAGTGGTAGGCCACACAAGCTCACAGAATGGGACCGCTGAGTGCTGAAGCACGTAGCGCTTAAAAATCGTCTGTCCTCGGTTGCAACACTCACTTCCGAGTTCCAAACTGCCTCTGGAAGCAACATCAGCACAAGAACTGTTCATCGGGAGCTTCATGAAATGGGTTTCCATTGCCGAGCAGCCGCACACAAGCCTAAGATCACCATGCGCAATGCCAAGCGTCGGCTGGAGTGGTGTAAAGCTCGCCACTATTGGACTCTGGAGCAGTGGAAATGCGTTCTCTGGAGTGATTATTCACGCTTCACTATCTGGCAGTCTGATTGACGAATCTGGGTTTGGCGGATGCCAGGAGAACGCTACCTGCTCGAATGCATAGTGCCAACTATAATGTTTGGTGGAGGAGGAATAATGGTCTGGGGCTGTTTTTCATGGTTCAGGCTAGGCCCCTTAGTTCCAGTGAAGGGAAATCTTAACGCTACAGCATACAACTCCATATTAATGCCCATGATTGGAATGAGATGATCGACGAGCAGGTGTCCACATCCTTTTGGTCACATAGTGTATATAGCATCTATAGACCAAGGTCTCGCAACGCAATATTTTCCAGGCTAGCTTTCAAACAACATGGTCGCTACTGACCAATAAACATTCACATGGGTGTGATCTTGCACATAAATACTTTTAAATCACACACGGATATTCACATTGTAACAAAACTTGATACAAATGTTCCAATCACTGTCAAGACTCAACATATGCAAGTTCATTCAGATCGACCACACGGTGGCGCTATTATGGGCACGTATTTATGTATCTTGATCTGTTTGACCCAGAGTAATGGAATTTGGCACACATGCTCAGGGATGTAAGTCTAGCTAACCTGTAGAGCATGGTTCTGTTTGGCCGCATGGGGGCGCTGTTGGACAGGAAAAACCATTCATGCAAGCTCATTGGCTTATAGTAGTCATATTGTTTGAGCTAAATATTGTTGGAAGACATGCGTCCATATATGCTACATACCAAATTTGGTGTCGATCGGTCCAGCGGTTCTGGAGAAGAAAACATTTAAAGTACTCAACATCATAAAAAATTGTACAAAATACGTCAAAAGCATAATGCATGATCTGTTTGATTTTGAGTTCTGATATTTGGCAAGCGTGGTAAGGAGAACAGAAGTAGCTCATCCTAGGGCAATGTGTCCAATTTGTCCTGATGGTGTCGCTGTGGAGCCGTAGCTTGAAAATAAGGTTATTTTTATTTTTTATAAATGTGCAAAAAATTCTAAAAACCTGATTTCGCTTTGTCATTATGAGGTATTGTGTGTAGATTGATTATTTCATCCGTTTTAGAATTAGGCTGTAACATAACAAAATGTGGAAAAAGTGAAGGGGTCTGAATACTTTCCGAATGCACTGTATTTCTCCCTGCTCCCTCTGATGCCCTGCCCACAGGCCCTAAGCTGCTCACACTTCCTTATTAACCACCAGCCAATCACAGGGCCTGGAACCTTCTCCGTGGCAATGGAATGCCACTGCATTCTAGAGGGGCATTGTTGTGGGTTCTGGAGTGGGAATTAATGACGGCATCGCCCAGGTCTCCCTCACTCCTTCTCTGAATGGATGGATGGATGGAGGGAGGGAGGGAGGGAGGGAGGGAGGGAGGGTTGGGAGGGATAAAGGGGAAAATGACAGGACTTTTGAAATGATAGAGGCTGTATAATCTATCATGTGATGTGTGTTTGTGTGAGGTGTGAGGACATGAGGGCAGACTCCCCCAAAATGAAACAGTCTCAAGTAAAGCCTGAAACATGACACAATGGAAACTATACGCAGTGACAGACATGAATGGAATTAGTCTGAAATGCAAACAGACATGGCATGTTAGTGTTTTTCTCACTGCCTGTCTGCTTGTACAGGCCAGTCAAAAAGCCCAAGCCTTGCATTTATTGGAAATATGGCTCTAAATGTCTCCATGTGTTGCTGCAGTTCTGTGAAAATATCCTGGTCTGCATCCCAAATGGCACAATATTGTCTCCCGAGTGGCTCAGTGGTCTAAGGCACTGCATCACAGTGTTAGCTGTGCCACTAGAGATCCTGGTTCGAATCCAGGCTCTGTCGTAACCGGCCGCAACCGGGAGACCAATGGGGCGGCGCACAATTGGCCCAGCGTCGTCTAGGGTAGGGGAGGGAATGGCCGGCAGGGAGGTAGCTCAGTTGGTAGAGCATGGCGTTTGCAACGCCAGGGTTGTGGGTTCGATTCCCACGGGGGGCCAGTATATATTTTTTTATAATAATGTATGCACTAACTGTAAGTCGCTCTGGATAAGAGCGTCTGCTAAATGACGTAAATGTAAATGTAATGTAAATATTCCCTATACAGTGTACTACTTTTGACCAGAGCCCTATTGTCCCTGTGAGTGAATGGGCCCTGGTCAAAAGTATTGCACTATATAGGGAACAGGGTGCCATTTGGGACGCATGCTCAAGCTCTGTTCCTCTTCCTCCACAAAGCCCCTGATAGAACCCAGGCATGCAGAGCAGAGCAGAGAGACTGAGTGAGGAGCTGGTGTGTGTTGAGTTTAGGCTGTTGACACAGCTGGCTGTGCATGTTTGAAGTTATTAATATTTGGAGGACCTCTGGCCTGCTGAAGTTGTTGTGAGGAAGACTAACACAAACTGGTTGGAGCTTTGTTTGGCTCTCACTGTCAGTGGGTGTGTGTGAGTGATCCACATGCACACTCGTGTGTTGATGATAGGCCTGCATGCACGGACACATTCACTCACTCACAGGTCTTAACATGCGCAATTACACATACTCACGCAAACACAGTTGACACGCTTCACATACACTTTTCTTTGTGACGCACACACACTCACACACACATCTTGATGACATTAGGCGCTGTGTTCTTTCAGCACGAAGCATGTTTTCTGTGTAAAGTCAACTTGACATTGTACTTTTGAGAGGATGTTAGTCATCTTGCTCTCCTGCCTAGTCAGAGTTGGTGATGATGGTTCTTTGTATTTACTACAGGATGGATGTATGATGTGGCTACTTTCAATAACCTGCATTTTCTCTCTCTGTCTCTCTCTCCTTCCCTCCTCGCTCTCCCAGCCTCCTCTCCTCCATCACCCTCCCCCCTGCCTCAGAGATGAAGACACCAGAGACTTGCATCTCAGCGGAGAGCGAAGGAGAGAGAGGAGGAGAGAGAGGAGGAGAGAAGAATGAAAAGAAGGTGTGTTTCAACGTAGCCGGAGATGAACAGGAGGACTCAGGACACGACACCATCAGCAACAGAGACTCCTACAGGTAATGACCAAGAGAGGGATGGAGCGAAAGAGAATAGTCGGTAGCCAATTAGCTTGTTGGTGAATACTATTTCTCCCTCAGTTTTTCTTGTGACTGTAACAGCAACATAAAGGGTGTATCCCAAATGGCACCGATGAACTAACCTACAGATATTGTTGCACTCTCTTTGTCTAGGGGTCCTAGGCCTAGTTACATGGTCTGAAACCTGAGTGAATGTGTGCATTTATGTGCGAAATCAGCGTTTGAGGACCGTGTTGGAGACAGCACCTTACCGAGTTTAGGTCTAGCTCCGTCTTGACCTCTCCGTCTTGACCTCTATGTGTTCAGATGGTGACTCAAATAAATGTAAACAAAAGGCAACTACAAACAGGCATGCCCAAACTAACAAAAGGCCTCATGGCCACCAAACCCACCAGCTGCCTCACGGCTCTCCAAACTGGCACTCTGACTGATCACCTTGATGTGCTTATCAAGCAGGCTCAGTACCTGGACAAGGTTGCTGCTGCCCCCTTGGGGAATGGAGTGTGGAAGTGTCACCTGGATAGTGTATTTGTCTATGTCCTAACCTTCCCCCACATATCATACCACATGTCCTAACCTTCCCTACTTTTGACCAGGGCCCATAGGGTATAGGGTGCCATTTGGGACAAAGCCAGGAATATTGATAGTAACCAGTTTTGATTATTAGAGGGCAGTAATAGTCTATCTACTAGTTGCTGGAAAATGTTTTTCCCTGTGTCTCTCTTCAGTGACTGTAACAGCAACAGGAACTCCATAGCTTCCTTCACCAGTATCTGTAGCAGCCACTGCAGCTCCTATGTTCACTCTGATGAGATGGACTCAGGTAACTACTACAAGCACGCGCGTACACACACAGACTCTGGTAACCAGAACCCTGTAATCCAAATCAACCACACCACAGCATACAACTTGCACAACACACACCACATACATACATTACATAACACACGTGGATGATTTACCCTGGCAATAGTTGTAATGTTTTCTATTAACAAAGTACACAGCAAATACCTCACCTGTCCACAGTAGTCATATAGAATAACACCACACCATTCACAATTAGGGTTGCAAAGGGAGGTTTACAAGTAAACTACCAGAATTTCGGTAACTTTCAAGGATTTTATGTAATTTATCTAGTGGCCCTTTTGGGTACTTACACACAACTTTATCTTCCATAATCATGTCAACAAAAGAACAAGCTTGAAACGACCTTCAACCAAGTTTGAACCCAGCTCAATGAACAGAACAGAACAGAGCAGAACAGAACAGAGCAGAACAGAGCAGAACAGAGCAGAACAGAACAGAGCAGAGCAGAGCAGAACAGAACAGAGCAGAACAGAACAGAGCAGAACAGAGACAGAGCAGAACAGAGCAGAACAGAGACAGAGCAGAACAGAGACAGAGCAGAACAGAGACAGAGCAGAACAGAGACAGAGCAGAGCAGAGCAGAGCAGAACAGAGACAGAGACAGAGACAGAGACAGAGCAGAACAGAGACAGAGCAGAACAGAGCAGAGCAGAGCAGAGCAGAACAGAACAGAGCAGAATAGAGCAGAACAGAGCAGAGCAGAGCAGAACAGAACAGAACAGAACACACATCCTTTTCTTCCCTCTGTCCACAGTAGTCGTATACAATAATGCCACACATGATACGTACTATTCACTATACAGGACACATGTTCAAGGCCTACTTTAGACCGCACAATAATTGTTCCATCTTCCCTATTCAACCACAAGGTATAATAACACACATCTGACTGACAGGACCTGATTATAGCTTTGAATCTATGGGATGCATCCCAAATGGCACCCTATTCCCTACATTTAGTGTAGGGAATTTAGAATCACTACTTTTGACCAGAGCCGCATTGTCCCTGGTCAAAAGTAGTGCACTATATAGGGAATAGGATGCCATTTGGGATGCGACCCATGTGAACGGAAAGCCTGTTGATTAGTCTGATTGGGTATGGCAGGCGTTTGGCTGTGTCAACCCACAGCTGTGTCAACCCTTATGAAAAAACCACATGAAATGTTCCAAAAACACGTTTTTACATGATTTCACATGTGAAATTTTGCGTGAATTCATGTGATTTTCCACATGTGAAATAATGTGTTTTTTCTGTAAGGGAAGTCAAATATCGATCCCTGTATCTGTCTGCTGTCTGCCAGAGAGCTATCACACACACACACACACACACACACACACACACACACACACACACACACACACTGTCATTGTGGTTTACAGGCCCTCACTTAGCAATTAGCATATAATGGCCATGAATTTAGCATGGAGGTGGTTTTGGCAGGATCTTTACAGCTGTGACCGAGATCTGACAGACAGATGGACACAAAGACAGGAGATTGGAGTGGACACAGAGCTGAGTGTGTGTGTCTGCATGCGTGCGCCCGAATGTGTGCGTGTGTGTGTCTAATACTGACTGGTGATTATGAATGTTGTCCTATAGGAGATGAGATGCCTGCCAGTGTGTGGATCTCTCATGACAAGCAGAAGAAACTACACAGCTTTCTGGAGCATCTCTTCAGCCAGGTGGGTACTGAGCTGTATTACAAATCCCAGTGGGCATCGTCCCATGGGGTTGGTACTGTTAAAAGACTACAGATTATGGACACAAGGAAGAGGTATAACATTTCAAATTGTGAAGTAAATAAAATCAGTGGGCATTGGACAACAAGTGGGGCCAATGTCGTATAGTACAATAATACATTTGCCTCCCAAATTGCACGCTATGGACCCTGGTCATAAGTAGTACGCTATATAAGGAATAGGTTTCCTTTTCGGACACAGATTCATTGTACTGTATGACAACGGCCCCACTCGTTGCCCACTGGAATTATTTTAATTCAAATAATTCTGCCATTGTAAAAGCAACGTCCTCCTCCTTCCCTGACTTCCTAGAAATCCATATGGGTATGAGATGTTGTTTTGGTTTCTTAGATTTCATGTTTGTGGTTTCCAGGGAGATTTATGTTTTTTCCGTCTGACCTATGACCTCTTTTGATTTACTGTCACATGTCTGACAGGCCGACCCACCCAACCACTGGTCTACAAATATCAGGGTAGCCTAATCTTGACCCCTAACCTCTCTCACACTCTGGGAAACGGGAGTGTAACAAGCATGATAGCATGGCCCCTTTGACACACACACACACACACACACATACACGTGCACACTCTCCCCACCACACACAAACACTCCTGGGAGACATTTCCACTGTGTTGAAAAAGCCTGTTTAACGAGGCTGTCTCCATCCATAGGCAGTAAAAGTACAGAATGGGGTCCGCTGCTGCCTCGGAACTTTCCGCCCCGCTCCTTTCCTTTCCTGCCGTTCGTTTGTTTTATTGTAGGCCAGCTTCCCGGGCTTTGTTTATACACGACAGATGAGATGTGTTCTGTTAGCAGGGGTTAGGGGTGTGTGTTTGTGTATGAGCGGCAGAGCTGTTCCAGTTCTTTCTTCATGATTTGACGGCAGTTAAATTCATGCAATGGAATTTAATTATGGACACAGTGATTACACAAACACACACACCACGGTCTTCCCTTATCACTTAAGTGCACACAGCAGAAAATAAAACCGTAGTTTTCATCTTTGAGATACGTCTAGTTGTTTTATTTTTATATTCTTCATAAGAGTGACACAGAGAGATCATCCAGCATATTGAATATATTATAGAGAGATCATCAGACATATCGGATACATGAAAAGACACCCCACCCCCTCTCCCAAATAGTATTTTGTCCTCCCATCTCCCATAGAAGGACTGTATGTGCAGTACAGTACAAGTGTAGTCTCTCTAGACAGATTGGTTGCCTCCCTCAATGTTCCAATGTTTCCGGCTTAACACCTCTGAAGAAGTTCCAGTGTCAGTTGGGATAGAGTGGATGAGTCGAAAATGGGAAGCGCGTCACCGGAGACGTCACTGCTGTATCCACTTGTTGCCCTAGATAAACATGAGCACAATTCCTGACTGCATTTTAAGTTGTCTGTCCAAAGAGGACCATTTTGAAATGTCTGAGAGAATCCGACATTCTTCCCAGACCTGGTGCCGTAGCTCCAAACATTGATCCAAGTGTATAAGTGCAGTACAGTATTTCAGTACAGTGTTTCAGTACAATGTTTCCTCTTGCACAAAGAAAGAAAACAATTTCATGACCTTTCATTTCATTCTGGAATCTCCATGACGATCATCGAACAACAATCATCTGACTGGGAGGTTAAAGTTCAGTCTGTGTCTGACAGACAGACAGAGTCTGGTTCTGAGTCTGTCACAGACTGTGACAGGAGAAATGACCAGTGGGTCTGCGTTTCCAGCCTTTTTATTACAGGGGCAGAAGTATGGGTAGAGTTTCTCAGTGAAGGTGCAGCCAGTGAAAGTGTACATATGACAAGGAGATCTGTCCTCACTTGTAAACCAGGAGACCTGTCCCCCCGCATCATAAAAGGAGACCTGTCCCCCCTCATTATCCACAAATACCCCCACCTTCTGGGGTGTCTTACTTAGGGAGAGGTGGACAATTGAGCTTGAGATAGCCTGGTACTCATTTCTAGACCTCAGCCCCACAGTCCAGACTCCATTTTCCCGGCTAAATGGAGCTTTACTCGTCCTGTCGATGGACTCTCTGGCCACTCCTAACTGCCACTTTGTCTTATTCCTGACTAGCACCTCATAATAGAATCTCCCTGAGGAGAAGCCCTCTTTTCCAAGGACACAAGTAGCATTACCAAACCTCCCTGGGTAGTCATAAACATTCATTTTTTTGCTTCCATGCTCCACTTGTTTACCATCCTTAGAGATGGTAAAATTTGGATGTGCTGTTTTAGGGTCTAGGGTCACGTCCACTTCAAACTGCTGCATACTCTTCAGCTCAGCATCACGCAACGTCTTCAGTTTGATCAGTTTCTTCTGCAGTTGGGACACAGGTCTCACAGTCTTCTCCATCAGCTCTCTCTGAGACACAGCTCTCTTAATCTCCCCCTCACACACCTGGCTATAGACACTGATCTTAGACCAGTCATTGGTGGGCAGAAGGCTGCGTAGGGCATGGAAGCTCTGGAGGAAGTGGAGGTGTTCCTCAGTGCATGACAGCTGCTTCAGCTCAGTGCTTCCCGTCGGTAGCACAGTGATTTCCTGCTCCAGCTCTTTAATGAACCCTT
Organism: Coregonus lavaretus; assembly: GCF_964263955.1. Classification (NCBI taxonomy): domain Eukaryota; kingdom Metazoa; phylum Chordata; class Actinopteri; order Salmoniformes; family Salmonidae; genus Coregonus; species Coregonus lavaretus. Next base: position 12,945,606 of record NC_139989.1, read on the forward strand.
CACCCTGCCTCTCTGCTGCTTTCTGCTTCCCCTCAATCACCTCAATGAGCTGGGCATGACTTCCCTTAATGACGTCCATCAGATCAGTGAAGACCTGCATCTGCACGCTGTCTTCTATCTCTTTCTCTGCGTCTCTCTTGCTCTACTGAGTCGTTAATCTCCTGAACCTTCTGCTGTCGCTCCTGGATCATCTGCTGCACCTGTGCCTCCGTCTTCCCCAGCTGATCCTTCCTCTCCCCATACTCTTCCTCTAGAGGGACGATGTGGTGACTCTTGTGGTCTACCTCGGTGCAGAACTGGCACACACACGTCTGGTCAGTCCTACAGCTCCAGGTGTCTGTCATGCTTCTTGCACATCCTGTCTTCCAGGTTCTGCATGGGGTCGATCAGCTTGTGTCTCTTTAAGGCTGCGGCTATCTGATGAGGCTGCAGGTGAGTTTCACATTAAGGGGTCAGACACACCAGGCAGGATTTCAGAGCCTTGAGCTTCGTCCCAGTGCAGACGTCACAGGGCACTTCTCCTGGCTCAGCAACTTTTACTTGAACTGCCTGCCTGAACTGAGCAGTCATCTCAGAAATGAAAGTATTGACCAAGAGGTCTGGTCTCCTACCAAAATCTGTTTTACACAGTGGACACTGGCACAGTCCAGTGCTATTACATTTGACATTTTAGTCATTTAGCAGACGCTCTTATCCAGAGCGACTTACAGTTAGTGAGTGCATACATGTTTTTTATTGTTTTGTTTTTTCATACTGGCCCCCCGTGGGAATCGAACCCACAACCCTGGCGTTGCAAGCGCCATGCTCTACCAACTGAGCTACACAGGGCTATCTCAGTATTGATTGCAAAGAGACAGTCTGTCAAATAGTAACACATTTTTATTTTATTCACCTTTTTGTAACACAAGTAAATGGTTTAAATTCCCCAAAATACGTTTTGTTTTATTTTTTATCACACATTTATAGTCAAATTTGATGTTTCAAAATAAATGTTTTTGGATGATTTACACGTTTTGAACAGATATTTTCATACATTTTATCGATAGTCACTTTCGTCTGTTATTCATTCAAAGTGTTGTGTTTCTGTGATACTGAGAAATTGCCGATTGAGCTAATCTGACATACAGTACCTGTACGGCCTAAGATGGCCACTGATATGGGCGATATACACTGCTCAAAAAAATAAAGGGAACACTAAAATAACACATCCTAGATCTGAATGAATGAATTAATCTTATTAAATACTTTTTTCTTTACATAGTTGAATGTGCTGACAACAAAATCACACAAAAATGATCAATGGAAATCAAATTTATCAACCCATGGAGGTCTGGATTTGGAGTCACCCTCAAAATTAAAGTGGAAAACCACACTACAGGCTGATCCAACTTTGATGTAATGTCCTTAAAACAAGTCAAAATGAGGCTCAGTAGTGTGTGTAGCCTCCACGTGCCTGTATGACCTCCCTACAACGCCTGGGCATGCTCCTGATGAGGTGGCGGATGGTCTCCTGAGGGATGTACAAGTGTGTACATTACTGTATTTATACTTGGACATCGTTTTTCAATGGAAAAGTTCAAAAATAGCTGGACGGGGTCTATAAAGTTGTCAAGCAGGTTTACACATTCAATTCAATCCAGTAGATTACGGAAGGGCAATTCTTGTACAGTTAAACATTATGCCATAGTGACACCATTCCTTCTTGATACCAAGCTCCAATCATTGAGACTTTGTCTAGGTAAATCTTTCTGCTACCTCACCTGTGCGTGCTGGTGTTAACTCTTCTGTTCTCTGATTAATAAGAGACCCTCAGGAATAGGAGACAGTGTTGTTGTGTGTCCAGAGATTTCTTAAGAGCAGGTGAGAGTTTGTCTCCGTGTCGGATGATGTCTTTTCACTTCAGTTTCATTTCAGCAAAATGACATGTTAACATGCCTCTCCTTCCTGTTGTGCTAAACCGGTCCAGACAGTTTTTCCCTCATATATAATTATATGGTATTTCTATTGTCAGGTCACATGCATCAGCACATAGAGGAGGGGCTTGGTAAGGTCGGGTGTCATTTTGCTCAAATTAAACTTAAGAGGTAAAATTAACATATCAGTCAGTAATGTCTATCCAAGACTATCTGCTAAGTTCCCCTGATTCAAGCCTTCAATTATGGAAAATACATTTAAATGCACCCAGCCAGCCATTTCACAGAAGGTATAATAGTAATAGTAATATATGCAAAACACAGACTAAACAAGCAAACCTCAGACCGACTGGACACACCCCAATAATGCCATACATTCTCGACAGTTCTGGCACGCCATTCAGGGAACGCAACATTTCTAAGTTTGACATTAATTAAAATGAAATTCCATGAATTTAACTGCCATCAAATCATGAAGAAAGAACTGGAAAAGCGCCATTACTCATACACAAGCAAACACCCCTAACACCCTGCTAACAGAACAAATATCATCTATTGGGTCTCATATGTAGTGTATATTTCACTCTCTGTCTGTCTCTGTCTCTGTCTCTGTCTCTCTCGCTCTCTCTCTCTCTCTCTCTCTCTCTCTCTCTCTCTCTCTCTCTCTCTCTCTCTCTCTCTCTCTCTCTCTCTCTCTCTCTCTCTCTCTCTCTCTCTCTCTCTCTCTCTCTCTCTCTCTCTTTGTCTTTCTCTCTGTTTCTCTTCAGGTGGAGTCCATCACCAGTCTGCTGAAGGGAGCGGTGGTGGCCAAGGCCTTTGAACAGACCAAGTGTTTCACGCCTGGACGAGGACTACAAGGTAAAGACGGAGGGTTTGTCTTTCAGTGTGCACCCTGTTAACTTTGTAGTGCACTACTTTTGACGAGGACTGCACGGTAAAGACGGAGGGTTGTCTCTTACATACAGCCGGGTCATACTGTCACTACTTAGCCTATGAATCTGTGAGATTTGGATGCACAACAGTTTTCAGAACCAAATAGGCCAGACCCTAGCCTACTGTAACAAGATGGGTTTGGTCGACGGAAGAAATCCAGAAAAAAAAATAACTCACTGGGGAAGTTTGCCTTTCAATGGGAGGAAAAACTCCATCCTTTCTTCTCCTCCCTCCATCCCCTCCCTCTCCACATGCATCCCTTTCTCTGGCATGGTGGTATATTGATTTTTTTCTCCTCCCTTTTCCTGTAAGGGCTGTTTTTGTACGGTTTTGCAGTGTTTTTGTAGTGTTTTTAGCTGGGGTGTAGCTGTGTTTATTAGGGCTTGCTCGGGTGCACAGTGGACCTTGGAGAAGTAAGATAACATTGGAGAGACTCCAGACCCAGAATCCATCCATCCCTCCATCCCTCCCTCCATTGCTCCTTCTCTCTAAAGAAAGAAAGAGTTTGAGAGGAAACAGGACCTGCTCAGAAAACACTGCAGCCTCCCTCGCAGGGCTGCTGCTTCCTGTGTGTGTATGTGTGTGTGTGTGTGTGTGTGTGTGTGTGTGTGTGTGTGTGCGCAGGCTTGCATGCATGCCCTCCACCCTCCATCCCTCCCTCCATCCCTCTGTTCATCTCTCCTATAACAATCCCTCTGTGCCCTCCTCTTTCGCTCTCTCCCTCCCTCCATCCTTCCCTTCTCTCTGTTCCTCTCCTAACCCTCTGTACCCTGCCCTTCTCTCTGTTCCTCTCCTATCCCTCTGTACCCTGCCCTTCTCTCTGTACCTCTTCTATCCCTCTGTACCCTGCCCTTCTCTCTGTACCTCTTCTATCCGTCTGTACCCTTCCCTTCTCTCTGTTCCTCTCCTAACCCCCTGTACCCTGCCCTTCTCTCTGTTCCTCTCCTAACCCTCTGTACCCTGCCCTTCTCTCTGTACCTCTCCTAACCCTCTGTACCCTGCCCTTCTCTCTGTTCCTCTCCTATCCCTCTGTACCCTGCCCTTCTCTCTATGCAACACCTTATATCTGGAAACCGTGCCACTGGCCTGCTGCTTACTGCAATTCCGCCCCAGCTCTAGTAGAGTACTGCTTATCACCCAACAGTGAAGATGACACCATACAGACCTACTGTACCTATATAATAGCCACAGTTGTCAGATCACATCATAACAATATACTGTTAAGTAAAATTTTTGGGGCTCAGTTTCTGCTTGTTTTGACTTTACCTTGTGTGGGTCCCAAATGGTACCCTATTCCCTATATAATGAACTACTTCTGGCCAGGGCCCTATATAGGGAATAGGGTGCCATTTGTGACGCATAACTTTTCTTGGCCTGAAACATTAAACAGCTTCTGTCAATTCTTTTGTTTTATCTCATTGTGTAGGAAGGTTTTCTGTTCTGGCCGAAGAACTTTACTCTCAGATAAAAATTGAATCTGGACAGGAAATGTAGCTGGAACAAAAGTTGCTATATTTAACCCTATCAGTTTCCTGGAGTGACACTATAAACCACTATAGTTTTCATATTCTGGCTATGAATCATGAATCTCCATTGCTGAGTCGGGACATTCTAGAGATTAGATGGTGTACAGTTGTTTTCATGAAAAGGAGGAAAATCTATTGTTTCTGTATAAATGTCATGGCCAAGGTTTCTAAAGGTTAGGTTTTGTGGGTTTCAAAGGCTACGTCCCAAATGGCAGGCTATTCCCTGTGTAGTGCACTACTTTTGACTAGAAATGTTGTCAGAGGTAGTGCATTTGTAAAGGGAATAGGGTGCCATTTGGGACACAAATAATGACTGTAGTGAATAATAAACTGAATTGAATCAGTCTGGCATAGCCCCAACCTGTGTGGTGGCCTGGGGCTATATGTATCAAGCGTTTCAGAGTAGGAGTGCTGATCTAGGATCAGTCCCCCCATCCATATAATGTTATTCATTGTTATCTAAAAGGCAAGACTGATCCTAAATCAGCACTCCTTCTCTGAGACATTGGATACATCTGGCCCTGATCTGTAGGTTATACCCCTCTACCACTCTCTCCTAAAAAGTTGGTTGTCTTTGTGTGTCTTTGAGGATATTTTATTAGACTTGGTGTGTGTGTGTGTGGGGGGGGGGGGGGGGTGGTTAGGTCCCCTATGTGTGTTTAGATATCAGAACCCTCCAAACACTTTGCACATTTCACGTTACATCTCTCTCCTCTGATCTGTGTCCCTCGCACCATGTGAGCACAGATGCATTTGATCTAGGAGGAGTGTGTGTGCGTGCGTGTGTGTCTGTGTGTGTGTGTTATGTTGATCCGATGAAGCGTATCGCCGGCGTAGTGTGTGTTGATAACACAGTAAATGGCAGAGCATTCCTCCTTCCTAGAGAAAAGAAACACAAACGCACACACCAAACACACTCACAGCCCCACACACTACACACACAAGGGAGACCAAATCCCTAAATGCCCTACAAGCCTCTAGTTCACCACCATCCTGTTATCACAGATTCAACCTCCCGTCTCTCTCCAAAATAAACACTATATCTAACCCCTCTCTGTGTGTGTGTGTGTGTGTGTGTGTCTCAGTGTTTACACCCTAGATTGATCTGCTGCCCCCCCCCTCTCAATTCAATTTCACCTCAATTTAAGGGGATTTATTGGCATGGGAAAAATATGTTTACATTGCCAAAGCAATGTCTCTCTCTCTCTCTCTCTCTCTCACTATCCTAATAAAGACTGTCTGTGTGTGAAGCACGGCTAGGACGTTTGAAGAGTAAAATGATGAGATCTGTCTGAAACTCTTTCCTCTCCTCCCTTCACCCCTCTCTTCTTTCTGATGAATAATGCAGGATGTGTTTGGCTACTCATTCTCCATTCCTCTTGTCTCCCTGTGTCTCCCTGGCTTTGAAGGACTATAAAGCCTCTCATGTTGTGTCTGGCCACCTAGCTTAGAGTCACATGAGGGATAAAATGGGGACGTGGGCAGTGTATCCCAAATAATGAGTTGACTAGTTACTTCTGCGTGGTGGCCTAAGGCTGGTTAAGAATATGTTTTTTGTTTAGTAGGTGGATCACAAGAAAGTATTTCAGTTTAGTGGCAGCAAACCCATGCCCTCAAGGCAACAGACTATGATTTTGGACAGTAAAGTAACATGTCTTAAAAAATCTCTCCTCTCCTATCATTCCTTGATCCCTCACTTCTTTCTTCTAAATGATGCGGGATACGGATTTATCTGTTTGGCTACTCATCCTCTATGTCCAGGGGATCTGCATTATAACCAGAACATGATACAAATAAGAATTCCTTACTTAAGGACACTTCAACTAGGCTCTGAATAAAGGTGTCCTACGCTGAAACATAAGCCTGTCGGTTTGTCCTGGAAATAAGCTCAAATCTATGCAGACACCAAGTGCTCCTTTTGTTTTTATTTTATTTGCCTGGATAGTCACCTGTTGGAAGTGTCCTGGGGTAAGGAATGTTTTTTGGATTATCAAGTCCCTCAGTCAAGAACCTGATTCCCTATTTGATCAAGCTGGGCTGAAGCGTGTTTGAGTACCCTTCCGTTCTCTGATTATAACATGTTGGTGTGTTGTGTCTGTCAGAGTTCCAGCAGGAGATGGATCCTAGGGTTAACTGTACCAAGAAGCTCCGTGTCCACATCAAGCAGGACCCATGGAACCTCCCCAGCAGTGTACAGGCCCTCACACACACCATCGCCAAGTTCGTAGAAGGTAAGATGCACACTCTGAGACCTTGAAAAAGCCTCTGTAATGAGTATGTCTCCATCTGCAGTAAAAGTCCACAGAGGTACTGTCAGATGAACCGATGTGGATGTGGTGGAGGAGTCAGGCGCAGGACACAGAGGCTTCGTCCAACAGACTTTACTAGTCAAAAGTGCAAAAATACAATACACGGCCTCGAAACAAACAGAGGCGAGTGAATACGTAAACCATGCGTAAACACTAAACAAACAAACAGAGCGTCAACACGCAGCTCCGAAATACAGGCAGACAACAACACACAATCTAACCAATACAAAACCGGGAACTTATAGGACACGTAATCAGAACACAAACAGACACAGGTGTACAAGACAGACCAAAGCAATCACACCACGAAACATTAAACGGTGGCAGCTAGTACTCCGGGGACGGCGAACGCCGAAGCCTGCCCGAACCAGGAGGAGGAGCAGTCTCGGCCGAAACCGTGACAGTACCCCCCCCTTGACGTGCGCCGACCCCGGCCTCGGGGATGGCCAGGAGGACGCGGACCCGGGCGCGTGGGATGCCCACGGTGGAACTCAGTCAGGAGGGATGGATCTAGGATGTCCCTCCTAGGCACCCAGCACCGTTCCTCCGGACCGTACCCCTCCCACTCCACGAGATACTGGAGACCACTCATCCGGCGCCTCGAGTCCAAGATGGTCCGGACCCTGTACGCCGGGGCCCCCTCGATGTCCAAAGGGGGCGGAGGGGTCTCTCCTATCTCATCTTCTTGGAGTGGGCCAGCTACCACCGGCCTGAGAAGAGACACATGGAACGAGGGGTTAATATTCTTGTACTCAATAGGCAGTTGTAACCTGTAACACACCTCGTTCAATCTTCTCAGGACTTTAAAGGGCCCCACAAACCGCCGACCCAGCTTCCGGCAGGGCAGGCGGAGGGGCAGGTTTCGAGTCGAGAGCCAGACTCGATCTCCCGGTGCGTACACCGGTCCCTCACTGCGGTGGCGATCGGCGCTCGCCTTTTGTTGACGGATGGCCCGCTGCAGATGGACATGGGCAGCGTCCCACGTCTCCTCCGAGCGCCGAATCCACTCGTCCACCGCAGGGGCCTCGATCTGGCTCTCGTGCCACGGTGCCAGGACCGGCTGATACCCTAAAACACACTGGAAAGGTGTTAAATTGGTGGAGGAGTGGCGGAGAGAGTTCTGGGCCATCTCTGCCCAGGGGATATACCTAGACCACTCCTCCGGCCGGTCCCGGCAATAGGACCTCAGAAACCTACCCACATCCTGGTTGACTCGTTCAACCTGCCCATTGCTCTCTGGGTGGTACCCCGAGGTAAGGCTCACCGAGACCCCCAAGCGTTCCATGAACGCCCCCCAGACTCTGGAGGTGAACTGGGGACCTCGGTCAGACACAATATCCTCGGGGACCCCATAGTGCCGGAACACGTGGGTAAATAGGGCCTCGGCGGTCTGTAGGGCAGTAGGGAGACCCGGCATTGGGAGGAGACGACAGGCCTTGGAGAACCGATCCACAACGACCAAAATGGTGGTATTCACCTGGGAAGGGGGTAGGTCGGTTACAAAATCCACCGAGAGGTGGGACCATGGTCGTTGTGGAACGGGCAGGGGATGTAACTTACCCCTGGGCAAATGTCTAGGCGCCTTACACTGGGCGCACACCGAGCAGGAGGAGACATAAACCCTCACATCCTTAGCTAACGTTGGCCACCAGTATTTCACGCTAAGGCAGTGCACTGTCCGGCCAATACCTGGATGTCCAGAGGAGGGTGATGTATGAGCCCAATAAATAAGACGATCACGAACCTCGAGCGGAACGTACGTCCGCCCCACAGGACACTCGGGGGGAGTAGGGTCGGGTACGCAGTGCCCGCTCGATTTCCGCATCGACCTCCCATACCACCGGAGCCACCAGACAAGACTCCGGCAGTATGGAAGTAGGCTCAATGGCCCTCTCCTCTGTGTCATACCGCCGGGACAGGGCGTCTGCCTTACCGTTCTGGGACCCTGGGATGTATGTGATCTTAAAAACAAACCGGGTCAGGAACATGTTCCACCTAGCCTGACGAGGGTTCAATCTCCTAGCTGCCCGGATGTACTCCAGGTTACGGTGATCAGTCAGAATGAGGAAAGGGTGTTGAGCCCCCTCAAGCCAATGCCTCCACACCTTTAGGGCCTGGACTACAGCTAACAGCTCCCTGTCCCCAACGTCATAATTGCGCTCCGCCGAGCTGAGCTTCTTGGAGTAGAACGCACAGGGGCGGAGCTTAGGTGGCGTGCCGGACCGTTGTGACAGGACTGCCCCAATACCGGTCTCGGACGCGTCTACCTCTACTTGGAATGGTAAAGAGGGATCCGGATGCGCCAGCACCGGGGCCGAGGTGAACAGGTTCTTCAGTTTGACAAATGCCCTGTCCGCCTCAGCTGACCACTGCAAACGAACCGGACCCCCCTTTAGCAGGGACGTAATGGGAGCTGCAACCTGTCCAAAGCCCCGGATAAACCTCGGGTAGTAATTAGCAAAACCCAAGAACTGCTGCACCTCTTTTACAGTGGTTGGAGTTTGCCAATTACGCACGGCCGACACACGGTCTACCTCTATCTCCACACCAGACGCGGACAACCGATAACCCAAAAAGGAGACGGACTCCTGGAAGAACAGGCATTTCTCTGCCTTGACATACAAGTCATGCTCCAACAGTCTTCTCAACACTCGGCGCACCAGGGCTACATGCTCAGCTCGTGTAGAAGAGTACACTAGGATGTCGTCGATGTACACTACCACACCCTGCCCATGCATGTCCCGGAAAATCTCGTCAACAAAGGATTGGAAGACTGAAGGAGCATTCATTAACCCGTATGGCATGACGAGATACTCGTAATGACCCGAGGTGGTGCTAAATGCCGTTTTCCATTCATCCCCCTCCCTAATGCGCACCAGATTGTACGCGCTCCTGAGACCCAACTTTGTGAAGAACTGCGCTCCGCGTAATGATTCTGTCATAGTCGCAATCAGTGGAAGAGGGTAACTGTACTTAACCGTGATCTGATTGAGACTACGGTAATCAATACACGGGCGCAAACCCCCGTCCTTCTTCTTCACAAAGAAGAAACTTGAGGAAACCGGGGAAGTGGAGGACCGTATGTATCCCTGTGCCAAGGACTCGGCTATGTAAGTCTCCATAGCCGCAGTCTCCTCTTGAGACAGGGGATACACACGGCTCCGCGGAAGTGCCGCTCCTGTTTGGAGATTTATCGCACAGTCCCCCTGTCTATGAGGTGGTAGCCGTGCTGCCCTCGTTTTGCTGAACACAAGTGCTAAGTCCTCATACTCAGGGGGAATGCGCATTGCGGGCACTTGGTTCGGACTCTCTACCGAGGTCGCCCCTAAGGAAACACCTAGACATTTCCCTACACACTGGGCAGACCACTCCATAAGAGCCCTCTGTTGCCACGCAATGGTAGGATCATGGGCGCTTAACCAGGGAAGCCCCAGCACCACGGGGTACGCAGGAGAGTCAATCAGATAAAACTGAATGATCTCCTCATGACCCCCCTGCGTCGTCATCTTAAGTGGTGCTGTGACTTCTCTGATCAGCCCCGACCCCAACGGCCGGCTGTCTAGGGCGTGGACAGGAAAGGGGGCTTCTACCGGCCGAAGGGGAATTCCTAACCTATAACAAAATGTCCGATCAATAAAATTCCCAGCTGCGCCTGAATCTACTAGCGCCTTATGCTGGGAATGAGGTGCCACCTGTGGAAATCTCACAGGAATACTCATGTGACCAACAGAGAGCTCTGGGTAAGTGGGGCGCCTACTCACCTGAAATGACTCCCCAGTGCGTGACCTGTTGTCCCCTCTCCCAGGAGACCCTCCCCAGCACCTGGCCGCGGTGTGTCCTCCACGGCCACAGTTGGTGCAGGGGATGGCCCCCCTCGGGTTCTCTCTCCTCCTCTCTCTAGCGCCAGCACCCCCGAGCTCCATGGGAATCGGCTCGGAGGTGCTGGAGGGTGGAATGGACGACCCCCACTCGGGACGTCCGCGGGTAGCCAGCAGGGTGTCGAGACGGATGGAGATGTCCACCAACTGGTCGAAGGATAGGTTGGTGTCCCTGCAGGCCAGCTCACGACGAACGTCCTCTCGTAGGCTACACCGGTAATGGTCGATGAGGGCCCTCTCATTCCACCCCGCATCCGCCGCTAGAGTCCGGAACTCCAGGGCGAACTCCTGTGCGCTCCTCTTCCCCTGTCGGAGGTGGAACAGACGCTCCCCCGCCGCCTTTCCCTCAGGTGGGTGATCGAAGACAGCCCTGAAGCGGCGGGAGAACTCCGCGTAGGTGATGGTAGCGGCGTCTATTCCCCTCCATTCGGCGTTGGCCCACTCCAACGCCTTGCCGGATAGACAGGAGATGAGGGCGGAGACGCTCTCGTATCCCGAGGGCGCTGGGTGTAGGGTAGCCAGGTAAAGTTCCACCTGCAGGAGGAACCCCTGACACCCGGCTGCAGAACCGTCATATGCCCTCGGGAGCGAGAGCCGAATGCCCCTGGGTTCCGGTGCTGAGAGAGGAGGACTGGCCGTTGGTGATGGGATGGTGTAAGAAGACGTGGGCACCTCCCCAGTAACCAACCGGCGCAGAGTGTTGGACACCTCGTCCATGGCGGACCCAAGTTGCCGGATCATGGTGTCCTGATAGCTGATCCGTTCCTCCAGCGACTTGGGTGTCGCAGCTGCTCCTGCTGACTCCATGGTTGGTGTGTTGTTCTGTCAGATGAACCGATGTGGATGTGGTGGAGGAGTCAGGCGCAGGACACAGAGGCTTCGTCCAACAGACTTTACTAGTCAAAAGTGCAAAAATACAATACACGGCCTCGAAACAAACAGAGGCGAGTGAATACGTAAACCATGCGTAAACACTAAACAAACAAACAGAGCGTCAACACGCAGCTCCGAAATACAGGCAGACAACAACACACAATCTAACCAATACAAAACCGGGAACTTATAGGACACGTAATCAGAACACAAACAGACACAGGTGTACAAGACAGACCAAAGCAATCACACCACGAAACATTAAACGGTGGCAGCTAGTACTCCGGGGACGGCGAACGCCGAAGCCTGCCCGAACCAGGAGGAGGAGCAGTCTCGGCCGAAACCGTGACAGGTACAAACTCGAAGCAGTGTACCATACAGTACACACAGAACATTGGACACAAAGGCCTTCATCCATACATTAGCCAAGTTGGAAGGTTAGTGCTGAATATGGTGCACACACACCAGATACAACAAAACTCAGAACACCACACCAGATACAACAAAACTCAGAACACCACACCAGATACAACAAAACTCAGAACACCACACCAGATACAACAAAACTCAGAACACCACACCAGATACAACAAAACTCAGAACACCACACCAGATACAACAAAACTCAGAACACCACACCAGATACAACAAAACTCAGAACACCACACCAGATACAACAAAACTCAGAACACCACACCAGATACAACAAAACTCAGAACACCACACCAGATACAACAAAACTCAGAACACCACACCAGATACAACAAAACTCAGAACACCACACAAGATACAACAAAACTCGGAATACCACACCAGATACAACAAAACTCGGAACACCACACCAGATACAACAAACTCAGAACACCATACTTTGGGCAACAAAACTCAGTACACCGCACCAGCTACATCAAAACTCAGAACACCACATCTTGGACAACAAAAGCACTACACACTTGATTTACTACACACAAAACTGGAGGTAGTTCTGTCTGGCCTGAAACCAAAGCAACTCTGGCCTACACACAGAACAGTTGCATAAATATAAAGGTCATAACAGTTTGAGATGAAACCACTAAAACGGAGTTATAGAGCAGAAGCCTTTCCCTGGTTAGTCCTTAGCACCCCAAATGCAGTGTCAGTAAGTATGCATACCCCTTGACTTATTCCACATTTTGTTGTTACAGCCTGAATTCAAAATATAATCAATATTTTGTATTTCTCACCCATCTACAAACAATAACCCATAATGACAAAGTGAAAACATGTTTTTAGAAATGTTTGCACATTTATTGAAAATGAAACACAGAAATATTCATTTACATAAGTATTCACACCCCTGAGTCAATACATGTTAGAATCACTTTTGGCAGTGATTATAGTTGTGAGTCTTTCTGGGTAAGTCTGTAAGAGCTTTCCCCACCTGGATTGTACAATATTTGCCCATTATTCTTTTCAAAATTCTTCAAGCGCTGTCAAATTGGTTGTTTATTTTTTATTTTTTCTTTATTTAACTAGGCAAGTCAGTTAAGAACAAATTCTTATTTACAATGACGGCCTACACCGGCCAAACCCGGATGACGCTGGGCCAATTGTGCGCCGCCCTATGGGACTCCCAATCACGGCCGGTTGTGATACAGCCTGGAATCGAACCAGGGAGTCTAGTGACGCCTCAAGCACTGAGATGCAGTGCCTTAGACCACTGCGCCACTCGGGAGCCCAAGTGATCATTGATAGACAACCATTTTCAAGTCTTGCCATAGATTTTCAAGCAGATTTAAGTCAAAACTGTAACTCGGCCACTCAGGAACATTTACTGTCTTCTTGGTAAGCAACTCCAGTGTAGATTTTTCCTTGTGTTTTAGGTTATTGTCCTGCTGAAAGTTGAATTCATCTCCCAGTGTCTGGTGGAAAGCAGACTGAACCAGGTTTTCCTCTAGGATTTTGCCTGTGCTTAGCTCCATTCCGTTTATTTTTTATCCTGAAAAACTCCCCAGTCCTTAACGATTACAAGCATATCCATAACATGATGCAGCCACCACTATGCTTGAACATATGGATTTGCCCCAAACATAAGAATTTGTATTCAGGACAAAAAGTGAATTGCTTTGCCACATTACTTTAGTGCCTTGTTGCAAACAGGATGCATGTTTTTGAATATTCTTATTCTGTACATGCTTCCTTTTTTTCACTCTGTCAATTAGGTTAGTATTGTGGAGGAACTACAATGTTGTGATCCATCCTTAGTTTTCTATCACAGCCATTAAAGTCATCATTGGCCTCATGGTGAAATCATGTTAAACACAATTATTGCACACAGAGGGAGTCCATGCAATTTATGTAACTTGTTAAGTACATTTTAACTTAACTAGGCTTGCCGTAACAAAGGGGTTGAATACTTATTGACTCAAGACATTTCAGCTTTTCATTTTTAATTAATTTGTTTAAAAAAATGTAATAATAATTTGACTTTGACATGATGTGGTATTGTGTGTAGGCCAGTGACCAATTATAAAAAATTTTGTCAGGCTGTAACACAACAAAATATGGAAAATGTCAAGGGGTGTGAATACTTTCTGAAGGCACTGTATATTAATCCAACATCCTGACACTATTTATTTATGTTGGAGTGTGTGTGTTTTGTGTGAATTAAGTGCGCATGTTTGTGCCTTAATCCCTGATCAGATGACTTTGTGTGTGACTTAGTGTGTGTGTGTGTGTGTGTGTGTGACTTTGTGTGACTTTGTGTGTGTGAGAGGAGAGTAGAAATAAGCAGTGTAATAGCATACTACAGCTTGGCTTGTTTACAATAGCCTAACCTCTCATGGTGATTTTCTCACCTCTCATGGTGCCAAGGTTTTTACTGTTCCATTAATACCACTGGGGCTTTGATATGACTATAAACACACACAGATTCATGTTATCTTTGTGGTTCAGTTATGATGTTAAGTCTCTACTATCTAGAAATAATGGGGTGGTTGGTGGGAGCCATCCTATCAGGTTTTATGGGTCAGAAGAACCAAAGTATCAGGAAGTCTCCATGGGAGTCTAACCTTGGTTTGTCCTTCACTATTTCAGAGGTGAAGACACGACTGCTCTTGGTCCTACTGCAGTACACAGGTTGGTTTTCCTCTCCTCTTAAATGCCTTGGATGTAAAAACAATGTACAGTTTATAGGGATAGACACACACACACACACACACACACACACACACACACACACACACCACAGTATCCTCAATACACACATCTACAATGAAACAGAAGAGTGAAAGTGAATTATAGGGACTAAACTACAGAACATCCACATAGCTCTCTCTCTACACAGTAATTATGACACTAGCTAAGTCCTCCTAAAATTCCTACAGGATTTTTTTGGGGTCTTGACAAAGTCCCTCATGATCCCATTACAGCACCCTTAAGAACACAGAATATCTCCCTATTTCTCAAGGTTATGGAGTGAACAGAAAATAATGTGGAGTGTAGGAAGCACATTATGAATTCTATTGGAGATTTCTGAACCCATTTTAAAATGAGTGGATTGCTTAACTTCTCCTTGCAGGCTATTTTTCAGGATATTATGGCGCCAGGCAATTATCTTCAGCTCGAGACCCACCTGTCTTTTGACTCCATGTATTTCAGATTCATGTTTAATGCCCAACTGACTTGAACGTTGATCACAATTGAACATTGAACTTTGAAAAAGTTTTGACCGACCCAAGGAGTTAATGTAATTTGTGTTCAGCATCGATAACAAGTTAATTTTCTCTCACACACCTCCCCTATCTCTGTCTCTTCCTCTCTCTCCCTCCCTCTCCTCTCCCTCCCTCCCTCCCCCTCCATCCCTCCTTCCCTCTCTCTAGACTCAGAGATCCAGTTGAGGAGAGATATGGTGTTCTGTCAGTCTCTGGTAGCAGCTGTGTGTGCCTTCTCCCAACACCTACTGGCTGTTCTCAACCAGGTAACAGAGTGTGTGCATGTGTGCCTGTGTGTGTGCGTTTCAAAATTGCTGTAACTTTCCCAAAATTCCCAGATTTTCCAGAAATTCTAGTTGGAAGATTCCCAGAATCAGGAGGCAATGAGCAGGAAGTCCGGAATCCGCCGGGAATTTGGGGAAAGTTACTGGAATTTTGCAACCCTACAGCTAGCTTAACCTTTTAACCATCCCTCCTTCCCCCCCCTCCAGACCCAGGGATCGGGCAGGGAGGCAGATCCAGAGGCCCCGGACCCCCAGGATCCTCAGGAGGCCCAGGAGGCAAGCCGACGGTGGCTGGAACAGATAGCCTCCGCTGGGCTACTTCTCCACTTCCAGTCCCTCCTCTCTCCCAACCTGGTGAGTGACTGGCAGACAGGCAGGCAGGCAGCTACCAACCATCCCTGGACACACTCATTGTATATTGAGGCTAAATATGATTGTTTTGCAACACAAAAAAGGCTAAGATGTTGCCCCCAAATATTCCACATCATTTAAAATACTCTGTTCGGCACCTGATTCAAAACTAGATTAGAATACTGCAGAGTATATTGTAAGCCAGCCACTAGAGCCCTGTTATTTCTGTACCAGAGGAGATGCTTGGTGGCCTCACTTCATCTCATCTCCACACCAAATCAGCTCCAAAACAAAGACACAAACAAACCTAGTGCTCCTGTGTGTATGTGACCGCCCGCAGTGGAGTTGGGTTGATTGTGTATGTGTGTGTGTGTGTGTGTGTGTGTGTGTGTGTGTGTGTGTGTGTGTGTGTGTGCATGCGCGAGTACGAGTGTGTACGTGCGTTCCTGCGTGTGTACTGGTCCGCCAGAAGAGGGGTGAGACAGAAGAGGGGTGAGACAGTGACGTTAGGTTGATTGTGGTTGTGAACAGCCATGTCATTGTACTGCGACTGTCCTCAGAGGAGCTTTGTCCTCTTGTTTAATGAGGGGAGTTGGCTTGGCCCTCCTAGTGTCCTACACCCAATACTGCACCTCCTTGGTTCTGCAACCCCACAATATGTAGCTCTGTAGTCCTGTTTAGCACTGCTGTGTTGGTACAGTCCAGTACAGGATAACCGATAATAGAGCAGATTTGACCTCTGTCACTCCCAACACACGTACACCTACATTAGGATAGTTGCAGAACTCGTAGTTTT
The DNA here is from genome assembly GCF_964263955.1 of Coregonus lavaretus. Lineage (NCBI taxonomy): Eukaryota > Metazoa > Chordata > Actinopteri > Salmoniformes > Salmonidae > Coregonus > Coregonus lavaretus. The sequence goes on from NC_139989.1 coordinate 12,962,161, forward strand.
AGTCAATTCTTGATAAGTGCACTTTGTTTAAGAGCACTAGAGCACTACAGTTTGTCATTGTGTTAGAGAGAGAGAGAGAGAATTTTCATTTCAAAGTGTAACTTCACCCACTTAGAAAACAGAGGAGGATGAAGAGTTTTGCCCCCTGGCCTGAAAGGGATAATATCATTCAGAAAGCAATTATGTTTCCCAGTGATATTTTATAATCATTATTTATACACTGACTGAATGGTTGAGATAGCCGAAGTGTAATTTAAAGTGAAAGAAGTGGAGCCTAGGCATTTGGAATTTTCTGCTTTTCAGAAGTTGAACTCCATTTAATTTGAGACAGGATTGGATTGGAGTCAGTGACAGTGTTAAGTGTGTTTTGGATGAGAGTCTGTGTGGAGGTTAAGAAGTGTGTGTAGGCTAAGAGGAACACTTCTCTCTCTCTCTCTCTCCTTCCCCTCTCTCTACTTTCCACATCTTAACTCTAAGCAGAGGCACTGTACCTGCAGGTGCAAGCAAACATGAAAGGCAGTGGTGTGTGTGTGCATGCCGAACCGCTCTCGATAAACCTGCCCACGCACACCAGCTCAAGGTAGTGGTTGGTTCCTGGGCAGCGACGGCCATGCTCTCTGTTCTCACACGACAGTCAGTCAGGGCATCCCTAATGTGTCTTTAGAAACACTTTCATCCTCACCCATAGATACATAATGCTACGGCTACACTGTTTATTAGAGAGGGGGAGGGGTAGAAAGAGAGGGGGAGGGGGGGAAGAGGGGGGGAGGGAGAGAGAGAGGAGGAGAGAGGGGGGAGAGAGAGAGAGAGAGAGAGGGGAGAGAGAGAGGGGGGGAGGGAGAGAGGGGGGAGGGAGAGAGAGAGAGAGAGAGAGAGAGGGGGGAAGGAGAGAGAGAGGCGAGAGAGAGAGAGGGAAGGGGGAGAGAGAGAGAGGGGGAAGTAAGAGGGAGAGAGAGAGATGGAAATATATAGAAAAGAGAGGGAGAGCAAGAGAGGAGGAGTGTGACAGAGGAGAGAGAGGAGCGGATAGCCACTAACCAAAGCGTTCCTCTCCTCTGTGTCTGGCTGGGAGCAGATGTGCTAGTTCTTTGTGTGAGAGGATGTTGAGACGGATGTTGGAAAAAGAAGCAGACACACACACCATGCACGTATCCCTTCTGTATATATTTAACACACACAAACAGGTAAACAAGCTGCTTGTTTTTCTGAGAGGAAAATGGAATGGGAAGGGAAGCGACACACATTCTCTCACACACTGACACACTGTTATGTGTTTCTCTGTCTCAAACACACATTATCTTACACACACTGTTGTGTGTTTCTCTGTGCAGACTGATGAGCAAGCCATGATGAAGGATTGACTGACTGATTGATTGTGTTTCCCTCTACAGACTGATGGGCAGGCCATGTTGGAGGATTGACTGACTGATTGATTGTGTTTCCCTCTACAGACTGATGGGAGGCCATGTTGGAGGATTGACTGACTGATTGATTGTGTTTCCCTCTACAGACTGATGAGAGGCCATGTTGGAGGATTGACTGACTGATTGGTTATGTTTCCCTCTACAGACTGATGGGCGGCCATGTTGGAGGATTGACTGACTGATTGATTGTGTTTCCCTCTACAGACTGATGGGAGGCCATGTTGGAGGATTGACTGACTGATTGATTGTGTTTCCCTCTACAGACTGATGGGAGGCCATGTTGGAGGATTGACTGACTGATTGATTGTGTTTCCCTCTACAGACTGATGGGAGGCCATGTTGGAGGATTGACTGACTGATTGATTGTGTTTCCCTCTACAGACTGATGAGCAGGCCATGTTGGAGGATACTCAGGTAGCTCTGATTGACTTGGAGAAAGTCACCTTCTACTTCCGACAGTTTGAAGGAGAACCACTGGTTGCAAGTATGTATGGAGAGACACGATACTGCACTACATACTGTAAATCTATAGGACCCCGGTCCCTACTCAATTCATTTAGAAGACTGTAAATTAAATTCATTTCAATTACATTCAGCTCAGCTTCATTCAATCCCATTTGGCTTGTTGTGTTCCCTGCTGTATATAACATGTTGTTCATACTTGTTATGTTCCCATCTTTATGACTACGCCCCAAATGGTACCTATTGCCCATATAAAGGGAATAGGGTTGCATTTGTGACGCAGTCTATGTATGGCCGTATACCCTTGTTGTCTCTCTCTCCCAGACATGCCCATGTCGTATGCTGTGGAGGGGACCCGCCAGGCCCTGAAGGTCTGTTTCTACCTGGAGACGTTCTACTTCTCCCAGCTACCCCAGCGCCTCCGGAACGGAGGAGGATTCAAGATCTACCCTGTCCTATTCACCCAGGGTAAGACACAGCTTGGCCAACAGGGCTATTATCATAATGACACTCAGTGAAGGAACGCTGATCTAGGATCAGTTTTGCCTTTTATCATGATGAAGACCATTACATGGAAGGGGGGAACTGATATATAAGTGCATTCTCGTAATTATTTGTCTTTCTTCTTCTCTAGCATTTCACATATGTTTTATTTCTTATCTATATTACTACCTCTATTGTGCATGATTGGGAAGGAGCTCGCAAGTTAGGCATTTCACTGTACTGTTTTACACCTGCTGGATCCTGTGCATGTGACAGTAAAACTAGAGTGCTGTATCTCTGCAGTAACACGTCTCTCTCTTCCCCTCTCTCCTCTCCCCCTCTCTCCTCACCCCTCACTCCTTGCTCTCTCTCTCCACTCTCTCTCTCTGTCTCCTCTCCCCCTCTCTCCTCTATCTCTCTCTCCTCCCCCTCTCTTCTCTCTCTCACTCTCTCCTCTCCCCCTCTCTCCTCTCTGTCTCCTCTCCCCCTCTCTCCTCTCTGTCTCCTCTCCCCCTCTCTCCTCTATCTCTCTCTCCTCCCCCTCTCTTCTCTCTCTCACTCTGTCTCCTCTCCCCCTCTCTCCTCTATCTCTCTCTCCTCCCCCTCTCTTCTCTCTCTCACTCTGTCTCCTCTCCCCCTCTCTCCTCTCTGTCTCCTCTCCCCCTCTCTCCTCTATCTCTCTCTCCTCCCCCTCTCTTCTCTCTCTCACTCTGTCTCCTCTCCCCCTCTCTCCTCTATCTCTCTCTCCTCCCCCTCTCTTCTCTCTCTCACTCTGTCTCCTCCCCCCCTCTCCTCTCTTTCTCCTCTCTCTCTCCTCTCTCTCTCTCTCTCTCTCTCTCTCTCTCTCTCGCTCTCTTTCTCCTCTCTTTCTCCTCTCCCCCTCTCTCATCTCTCTCTCTCTCTCCTCTCTCGCTCTCTCTCCTCTCCCCCTCTCTCTCTCTCTCTCTCTCGCTCTCTCTCTCTCTCTCCCTCTCCCTCTCTCTCTCTCTCTCTCTCTCTCTCTCTCTCTCTCTCTCTCTCTCTCTCTCTCTCTCTCTCTCTCTCTCTCTCTCCTCTCTCTCTGTACTATCTGTCTGTAGCTCTGGAGAGTATGGAAGGGTATTACTACAGGGATAGTGTGTCTGTAGAGGAATACCAAGCTCAGATCAACTCTGCCTCGCTGGACAAAGTCAAACAGTACTACAAGAGACTGAGGTATGGACTGCTAGTACACACACACACACACACACACACATACGCACGTTCTCTGGTCTCCACCCTTTGCGAAAGACTTCTCCCGACGTCTCCCATTGACAGGCTGATATGATTGATATGACTTCTATAGTTTTACTTCCTTCCTGTCTGCCCAGTGTTCTGTTCCTCTGTGTGTGTGGTTGTGTATGTTCTGTTTCTGTCCTGAAGGAGAAACAGCAGAGACATTAGAGCTGCTCTCTGCATGTTGTCTAATATACTTTGACACAACATCCCATTCCAGCACACACACACATGCTTGCGCGTACGCACACACACATACTCATACACACACACTCATGCGCACACACACACACACACACATTCTGGCACCTGGCTGCCACCCAGAACACACAGCAGGCCAGAAAGGTGATTGGCTGAATAGGCACAGCGGAACTGTGCTGTGATTGATCGAGAACAGCACAGCAGGCCAGCACCTTGATTGGCTGAAAGCACCCAGCGTGTCAGCACGATGATGGTGATGGAGTACCACTGCAGAGCCGGATGGACTCGGTTTCCTCACGCCCCATTGGCACACACACCTGGGACCCTGCCCTGATTGGCTACCCACCCCCATTGAAATAATGAAATGGAAATGATATACAGGGTTTCAATAAGATTCCGAACATCTGTGAGAATTGGAAATCTGGGGGTGTGACTATATAGTGCAGTACTTTTGACCAGAGCCTTATGTGTCCTGGTCAAAAGTAGAGCATTATAAAGGGAATAAGGTGCCATTTGGGAAGCAGCCGTGGAGTGTTTTAATACATCTTTCCCATCTCTATCTCTCTACCCCCCATCTGGGTGACCCATGAAGTACTGTCATATCTCTGTGATATGAGGGCTAAATATCAATGGCTGTTTATATTAAAGCAAAAGAAGTGAGATTTCAGAAGATGTGGGAAAACTAACGTTTTAGTTCTTCAATGTGTGTCTGTCTGTTAGGAGGGGTAAGCGATCTGTGTCTTGCCAAGGCTCTTCGTCTTATCGTCTTTGATGATAGGGAGATGATCAGAGTAGCCCTGAGGGCACCGCCAGAAAGACACAGTGGGAATATTGAGAGGATCAGTGTTGAAATCAGTTCTATTATTGTTAATTAAGGGGTAAAAAGCAGCTTTGGCAAATGGTCTCCTATCAGTTTCTGTTAGTCCAGATAAGATTTACATTTACATCTTATCCAGAGTGACTTCCAGTTAGTGCATTCATCTTAAGATAGTTTTGTGGGACAATCACATATCTGTCATAGTAAGTACATCTTTCCTCAATAAAGTAGCTATCAGCAAAGTCTGTGCTAGTAAGGGGGAAAAGTGTGAGTGTTAGTTCACAAAATGCTTTTTTGTTGTTGTTTTTTTACCGGGGGGGCGAGGGGGGTGTGATGTGGGATTATTTAAGATACTCTTTGAAGAGGCAGGGTTTCAGATGTTTTCGGAAGATGGGCAAGAGACTCTGCTGTCCTAGCTTCAGGGGGAAGCTGGTTGCACCATTGCTTAGAGTATAGGAGATGTGTGGCTGTCTCACAAAGCAGTGAAAACCGAGAGAATATTATTCTGCTTTCGGACTGTAACACCAGTGTTACACTAGTGTATACACCCTTTTGCTATACTAGGGAAATTGTGTTTCCGTAGCTAAGGCTGAGAGTGAGGATTTGTGAAGAGCAGAATCAACAATCTCGGCGTAATCAAGACAGTTGCTTTGTGAGAAACTAATAAAGTCCACACTTGTTGTGTAAATGCCAGCTGAAAAGTACCAGTGGCCTGGCTTTGGCCCCAAGTGAGACACAGGTGCTGGCACGCATTGATGGAAACAGAAAAGTCTGAGCCTTTTGGGTAAAATGTTGGTGTAAATCCTGTATGGAATTGTGCCATAAGTGTGATAGCTTAGTTCCCTATCTGGACACTAGGCTACTCTCAGTTCTAGCAGTAGAGACGGCCAATAAAAGCTTGAGGTAGAGGTTGCCCCTAACCACATATCTAGGACCAGATTAGTCTACTCCTTACATTAAAGTGATCCTTCGAGATTTTGTCAATGAAGCCCTTTATCTAGTTCCCCAGAGTCAAATGAACGCATGGATACCATTTTTATGTCTCTGCATCCAGTATGATGGAAGTTAGACGTAGTTTCGCAAGCCAATGCTAACTAGCATTAGCGCAATGACTGGAAGTCTATAGTATTTACAGTTGAAGTCGGAAGTTTACATACACTTAGGTTGGAGTCATTAAAACTCGTTTTTTCAACCACTCCACAAATGTCTTGTTAACAAACTATAGTTTTGGCAAGTCGGTGCATGACACAAGTAATTTTTCCAACAATTGTTTACAGACAAATTATTTCACTTATAATTTACAGTATCACAATTCCAGTGGGTCAGAAGTTTACATACACTAAGTTGACTGTGCCTTTAAACAGCTTGGAAAATTCCAGAAAATGATGTCATGGCTTTAGAAGCTTCTGGTAGGCTAATTGACATCATTTGAGTCAATTGGAGGTGTACCTGTGGATGTATTCAAGGCCTACCTTCAAACTCAGTGCCTCTTTGCTTGACATCATGGGAAAATCAAAAGAAATCAGCCTAAACCTCCACAAGTCTGGTTCATCCTTGGGAGCAATTTCCAAATGCCTGAAGGTACCACGTTCATCTGTACAAACAATAGTATGCAAGTATAAACACCATGGGACCATGCAGCCATCATCCCGCTCAGGAAGGAAACGCATTCTGTGTCCTAGAGATGAACGTACTTTGGTGCGAAAAGTGCAAATCAATCCCAGAACAACAGCAAAGGACCTTGTGAAGAAGCTGGAGGAAACAGGTACAAAGTATCAATATCCACAGTAAAACGAGTCCTATATCGACATAACCTGAAAGGCCACTCAGCAAGGAAGAAGCCACTGCTCCAAAACCGCCATAAAAAAGCCAGACTACGGTTTGCAACTGCACATGGGGACAAAGATCGTACTTTTTGGAGAAATGTCCTCTGGTCTGATGAAAAACAAATAGAACTGTTTGGCCATAATGACCATCGTTATGTTTGGAGGAAAAAGGGGGAACTTGCAAGCCGAAGAACACCGCTTTTTCAGTTCTGCCCACAAATGTTCTATAGGATTGTGGTCAGGGCTTTGTGATGGCCACTCCAATACCTTGACTTTGTTGTCCTTAAGCCATTTTGCCACAACTTTGGAAGTATGCTTGGGGTCTTTGTCCATTTGGAAGACCCATTTGCGACCAAGCTTTAACTTCCTGACTGACGTCTTGAGATGTTGCTTCAATATATCCACATCATTTTCCTTCCTGATGCCATCTATTTTGTGAAGTGCACCAGTCCCTCCTGCAGCAAAGCACCCCCACAGCATGATGCTGCCACCCCCGTGCTTGACGGTTGGGGTGTGCAATTTGGAGGCCTATAAACCTGACTCAGTTACACCAGCTCTGTCAGGAGGAATGGGCCAAAATTCACCCAACCTATTGTGGGAAGCTTGTGGAAGGCTACCCGAAACGTTTGACCCAAGTTAAACAATTTAAAGGCAATGCTACCAAATACTAATTGAGTGTATGTAAACTTCTGACCCACTGGGAATGTGATGAAAGAAATAAAAGCTGAAATAAATCATTCTCTCTAGTATTATTTTGACATTTCACATTCTTAAAATAAAGTGGTGATCCTAACTGACCTATGACAGGGAATTTTTTACTTGGATTTAAATGTCAGGAATTGTGAAAAACTGAGTTTAAATGTATTTGGTTAAGGTGTATGTAAACTTTGGACTTCAACTGAACTAGCAGGCTAGCAGTTACCATAGACTTCAATTCATTGTGCTTACGCTATTTAGCAATTGCGCTAACGCTAGTTAGCAACTTCCTTCAAACTGCACGCAGAGACATAAAAATGGTGTCCACAAGTTCATTGGACTCTGCGGTAGTAGATAAAGGGCCCAAAAAAATCACTCCTCACATGAAACACATAGATACCATCTGAGAGATCCTCACCACATTTAGAGTGTTGCAGTCATGATAAACATTAGATCATATTAAGATCTGATAATGTAGTCAGATTAGATCATGTAGATCATATAACGTAGTCAGATTAGATCTCAGTCAATGGAAATAATGGGTTACAACGTTTTCATGTGTCTTCCAAAATTCATTAATTTGTCTTCCAAAGTGCATTCCCTTTCCCATTCTGTTCCCCAATACCTGAGAGCCAGTCTGTTCGGCTATGTACGTGTTCATATCAGGCATGAAGTAAACATCTGTTCTTGATACTGCAGTTAATTAGTCACAGAACTACGTAGGGCCCAAGATCAAACTCATTGAATGCTTCCCAAATGGCCCCCTATTGGTCAAAAGTAATGCACTATATAGGGAATAGGGTGCCATTTGGAATGCAAAAATGGTGGTATGAAGAGAGAATCTGCCTTGGCAACGCATGATTTAGAAACCGGCATCTGCCATTTGTGCATGTGTTTGTGTGTGTGTCTGTGTGTCTGCCATGTGTGTGTGTCTGTGTGTCTGCCATGTGTGTGTGTCTGTGTGTCTGCCATGTGTGTGTGTCTGTGTGTCTGCCATGTGTGTGTGTCTGTGTGTCTGCCATGTGTGTGTGTCTGTGTGTCTGCCATGTGTGTGTGTCTGTGTGTCTGCCATGTGTGTGTGTCTGTGTGTCTGCCGTGTGTGTGTCTGTGTGTCTGCCATGTGTGTGTGTCTGTGTGTCTGCCATGTGTGCCACATCCCGCCCTAATACCTCTCATGTCGCAGTCAGCGGTACGTTTTTTACGTTTTAGTTGCAGCGTGATGGAGGGAGTGCAGCGGGCAAAAGAGGAGAAACGGCCATCTTTACATGATGATCTATTGCCTCATATTTTAGATAAACATTGTTGGTTTTTACGTCAGCTACAGAAACGCAATAGACCTGAGTCATTTTCCATCATTCTCTGTTGGCTTGACCTTTTCAAATGTCTGTCTCTCGCTCTCTCTCTCTTTCTCTCTGTGTAATAACATTATCCACTGGGTTTTTCAGGGGTTATTGTACCCTCTTGTAATGAATGAGAGTATTGGCATTTTAGTGGTGTCTGTCTGTGTGCTTAGTTTTATTGACTGTGTGTTAGCAGACTTTAGAGGGAGCTTCATGTTCAGCCCTGGAAATATCACCGGACTATGGAGACTGATACTATGGAGACTGATAACCATTTCTGTATGGACCTCGCTTTGTGCACGGGGCATTGTCATGCTAAAACAGGAAAGGGCCTTCCCCAAACTGTTGCCACAAAGCTGGAAGCACAGAATCATCTAGAATGTGATTGTAAGCTGTAGCGTTAAGATTTCCCTTCACTGGAACTAAGGGGCCTAGCCCGAACCATGAAAAACAGCCCCAGACCATTATTCCTCTTCCACCAAACTTTACAGTTGGCACTATGCATTCGGGCAAGTAGAGTTCTCCTGGCATCCGCCAAACCCCGATTCGTCCGTCGGACTGCCACATGGTGAATCGTGATTCATCACTCCAGAGAATGCGTTTCCACTGCTCCAGAGTCCAATGGCGGCCAGCTTTACACCACTCCAGCTGACGCTTGGCATTGCGCATGGCTTCTGTGCGGCTGCTCGGCCATGGAAACCCATTTCATGAAGCTCCCGACGAACAGTTCTTGTGCTGACGTTGCTTCCTGAGGCAGTTTAGAACTCGTTAGTCAGTGTTGCAACCGTATACAGATGATTTTTACACGCTAGGCGCTTCAGCACTCGGTTGTCCCGTTCTGTGAGATTGTGCGGCCTACCACTTCGTGGCTGAGCGGTTGTTGCTCCAGACATTTCCACTTCACAATAACAGCACTTACAGTTGACAAGGGCAGAAATCTGACTTGTTGGAAAGATGGCATCCTATGACAGTGCCACGACGAAATTCACTGAGCTCTTCGCTGTTTGTCTACGGAGATTGCACGGCTGTGTGCTCTGTTTTATACACCTGTCAGCAACAGGTGTGGCTGAAATAGCGGAATCCACAAAGGGGTGTCCACATACTTTTGTACGGTATATATAGTGTATTTTATATTCTTATTTAGCTCTTAAATTTCACTCTAGCAGCTTGGCATTGAAAGCCCCTGATGTTAAGATTCCCTTTATGCTTGAAAAGCACAGGACAGAACATATGCTGTGTGTGCAATTTAGCTGACTCATCAGAAAAGGAGAACTTGGCATGGATGTGTGTGTGTGTGGGTGTTTATGCGTACATCTGTGTGTGTGTGTGTGTACGACCTGAGCCGACGCGTACTAATTGAATTGACAGCGAAGGCTCCAGGAGTAACAGGGAGCAGATGTGCTGGGTAGGGGAGAGGATGGTATGGGAAGGCTGGGTTGGGGGTTGGAGGTAGGGTTGGGTTTGGGGGAAGCTTCAGGACTCATCTGCAGTGCAGAGAGAATCAGATATCTGAGTTGTGCTGGCCATCCAGGCCCAAACAGAGCCAAAACTAACTGTCCCTTTCAGCAAAGTGTTACTGTTTTACACCAGAACTAGGACTCAGACCAAGGCTTCCAATCCTAGTTGTCTCCTATGGCAGGTATCTATTCATTTCTCCCTCTCTGTCTGTCAGTGTTCAGTTGCTCAAATGTGCAAGAACAAACCGGTTCCTGTGAGAAGTTAGTACACCCAAACTTCTTGTTAAATTATGCATGTACTGTGTGAGAACGAAATGCAATGACAAACGTAGCTACTAGTTTCATTGAAACCGAACTAATATTTGACAAAAATATTTGACCCCAAAAATATGACACAATTTCATCAGCCAAAAAGCAGTTGTCCAATATGACCTTCAAAAGCTATACAACTCAAACGGCCACCAATGTTCCTGTCATGTTCATACACACAACAGTATAATAAGACTGCTCACTATAATGATCTGTCTCATGTCTCTGTACTGACCACAGGCGGAGCTAGACAGTACTCCAGCCAGACTGCGTCCCAAATCCCACCCTATTCCCTTAGTGCACTACTTTTGACCAGGACCCATAGGGTGCCATTTGGGACGAATCAACCTCAGGCAGCTTGTTATCCTTGGAGCTTGGCCAGGGGAGCTGAGGTTGAACCCATAGCTTGGTTGGCCACCAAGCTATGGGTTCCCCTGTCATGGACCAAACACACACACAATACATACACTCCATATTACTCTATGAGAGAGAGAACAATATGATATTACGACACCAAACAACATACAGAGGATGGAGTAATTGCAGTTCCACTATGCATGTGTGTGTTTGTAAAGGCAGCATGCGGTCATGTGGTTTTTAAAATCCTCTCTCTGTCTATCTCGCTCATCTATTGAAGTCTCTGCTAAGATGCATTGTGGGACTGATCCTCTTTCCAAGCTGTAAACTCAGTCACGTACGTCACCAGTGCTGCGCGGGGGTGGCTTTGAGATATCCCAGCAGCCCATTGTCACGCACGCACGCACACACACACACACACACACACACACACACACACACACACACATCGCCCACACCACATGCAGTATAGAGATATACGCTCGGCAGAAAGCCATCACACCTGGTCATGAAGTCATTCAAGTCATCCAAAACATAAACAAACAGACCAAATCACTAACAGATGTCAGGTCCCATAGGATCTGATTAACAGTATACAAATAGAGCACATGCATCCAGACACACAATGTTTTAGAAATTATATCATCTTACAACTTCTCACATGTATTTAGTAATAGTTGAAAGTCAAAGATACAGAAAACATACAGTAACTTTAAACAGATGACTGTAAAATGTTATTGTAGTTGATGATTATTATTTTGCCCCATTCCATAGCCTTTTGTGAAGCTCATCCAGGTAGCTCTAAGACAGTTTGCTATTGTTCACTTTGTAAAACCTTGAGAGAGAGAGAGAGAGAGAGAGAGAGAGAGAGAGAGAGAGAGAGAGAGAGAGAGAGAGAGAGAGAGAGAGAGAGAGAGAGAGAGAGAGAGAGAGAGAGAGAGAGAGAGAGAGAGAGAGAGAGAGAGAGAGAGAGAGAGAGAGAGAGAGAGAGAGAGAGAGAGAGAGAGAGAGAGAGAGAGAGAGAGATACCAGATGGAAGGAAAGTGGAAATATATAATGCAAAAGTAACATTATTACAGGTTTTTGAGTTTAGCAGTTCAGTGAGTTCTTATCTACAGTTAGCTAAAGCAGTTAGTGAATGTGTGTACATGGTGGTTGCCTAAAGCTAACATTAGACATGGGGGATCCTACAGAGCATCCCTTGCCTTGGCCGAGAGACTATAGGCATCAACTGCTGCTACTTGAAGTAGAGATGACAATAGAACATTATTGGCACTCATACACAAGGCAGTGGAATCACCATGCAGGGTTTCTGTCAGTAAAGCCATCTGAGATATAGATAACTCATCTCTTCTCTCTATGGATCAGCACATCTTCATGGGCTCAGGGGTCCTTGTCAAGCTGGACACCATCTGATATTTATGTGTAATTTATCCAGGTCGTACAGAAGATCCCTCCAGTGAATTAGGCTGAATCCTAACGGGCTGAATCCAAACTTGACATATTGCGTGTCATTCAAACTTTGTTTGAGGCATCGCTGCAAGATACTTACTGGTAAATTTGATCCAGGTCATAAAGGTTCCTCCAGTGATTGAGGAGCTGAATCCTAACTTGAGATACTAGTGCATGTCACTGATGAGTGGTGACCTGGTGTCCTGTGTAATTCGTTGGGACTAGCTAAGCACAGGGAGGTGGAGCAGTACAGTAATTGCAAACTCGGTTGTGCTTGTGTAAACACACACAAACACAGAGAGACACACACACACACAAACCACTATGCAGCTTCAGTAACAGCTGGGAGCAGTTGCAGCAAGCTGTGCTCAGTGTGCAGTCTGCTCCCTCAATAACCTGTCAAACTAGGGTACTAGTAGGTAACCACTGGAAAAACCTGGGAGGATTCTACTTCTGTCTGTCTGTCTGTCTGTCTGGAACCTGGGATGATTCTACCTCTGTCTATCTGTGTCTGTGTCTGTGTCTGGAGCCTGGGATGATTCTACCTCAGTCTGTCTATCTGTTGATCTTACTCTCTCTCTCTCGCTCTCTTTTTTTCTATTTCTGTCTAGCGCTATCTCTCTCTTTCTATCTCTCACGCTTTCCCTTTTTTATAGGATGCCTTGGAAACCACTGACCATTCTCCTTGAATTCTGAAATCTCAGGAAAGCATCTTATCAGCCCGCAGAGCAGTGCTTACTGTGTGCTGTGCGTTCAGCCATGCGCATTTCTCATTCTCCTGCTGTTTAGTGCTATTTTCTTGGCTGCAATGGAGCTGAAAGGTGCTGACAGGATGGCCATGTGTATTTCATATCCAGGGTTGAGCTGTATGCTCCTAGGTTCCCATTGGGAGACTTAGAAACAGAGGTAGACGAGGGTCTCCATGGGGACTGTTTTGAGGGTCTCCATGAGGACTGTTTATTAGCGCAATAGTCTTCAACCTTGGTCTCGTAGAGTTACAGGGTGAGAGTTGCAGGCTTTTATTCCAGTTTAACACTAAAATACCTGATTTAACCAACCAAACACTCATCATCAAGTCATTGATTAGTTTAGATGTGAGTCTGACAGTTTTAGATATAAGATTCTGGAACCTTTATAGAACCCTTCTAGAAGGCTCTGGAACCCCAGATTTGCTTCCTGTCTTTTAGCTTGTCCTTGTCGTCTGCAGTCTTAATAGCTGCTGTTTCCTGGTTGGTCCTTATTGGTTCCTGTTTCCTGGTTGGCTGATTTAGTGGACATATGTGTTAAGCAGGGTGTGACATCACAAGGACGTGACCCTCATAAACCATAAACCCTGATCTACTGGGAGGCCTCAAGGACACCACATGACACGGGCTTCCTGCTCCTCAGATTGAGCTTCCTGCTCCTCAGATTGACAGCAGTGACAATGACTAGGGGTGAGTCACAAATGGCACGCAATTCCCTATATAGTGCACTGACCCCCCTATAGTTCCTGGTCAAAAGCAGTGCACTGTATAGGGGCTAGGGTGCCATTTGGGACACAGACTTTGACAATGACAGTGTCCTTGCATCATCTGTTGACTGGCATGTGGTTCGGAGGCATGTGTGCATTGGAGTATATAATAATAACTAACATGTTATAGCCCATGATTCTTTACCTCATGGTCAGAGGAGTAAGCAGGATATGATTGAATGTTAATCTAACTCAGTCAGTTATAAAATCTACTGTACACTATAAGACGTGAACAAGTGTTCCTTTGGTGGGCATTGCTTTTAGGCTACTGCTTACTGTTTTTTTCTGAGTAAAAATCACCCCCTTACTCCATCACTGCCTCCTTAATCCCCCCAACCCCCCATCTAATCAATTGTGACAAGTTAAACAGACAGCTGCTATGGTGGGTTGTAGGATGAGGAAATTACCTCCTAGAGTATTCATTCAGCATGCAGCACCCTGAGACCCACCAGTCAGCGACTCAGCACAAATATCACTGAGAGAGTCTGCATCTCAAATGGCACCCTTTTCCCTATACTACTGGCCCTGGTCAAAAGTAGTGCACTACATAGGGACTGGGTGCCATTTGGGACACATCCGAAGGCACGTGATGAGAACTTCCTCCCTACGTCTTCCTCTCTCCCTCCGTCCCCCTCTCCCTCCGTCCCCCTCTGCCTCCGTCCCCCTCTCCCTCCGTCCCCCTCTGCCTCCATCCCCCTCTGCCTCCGTCCCCCTCTGCCTCCATCCCCCTCTGCCTCCGTCCCCCTGTCCCTCCGTCCCCCTCTCCCTCCGTCCCCCTCTCCCTCCGTCCCCCTCTCCCTCCGTCCCCCTCTCCCTCCGTCCCCCTCTGCCTCCCTTCCCCTCTGCCTCCCTCCGCCAAGAAGTCCTTAATTAGCCAATGGCCCCGCTCCACTCCGCTACAGCAGGAGGTTAGTGGGGGAATTTAATATCCAGTGAAAGTCATTCATCATCGACATGTCAATGATTTCGACACAGACCAGAATTCAGTTCTCTCTGGGTTAATATGGGGAGCCACATAAATCCAGTTCTCTCTGGGTTAATATGGGGAGCCACATAAATCGTTGCTTGGACGTCGGACCGTTTTCCCTACTGTACTGTATTTCCTCCCTCCCTCCCTGTGTTGTCAAATAGTGTTATCTAGCTATGAGGCCTTTATAGGAATACAGAAATAAGTCATTGAGAATTGTAGCTGGTGCTTTCCAGAGAATTGTAGCTGGTGCTACATTCTCTGTGCCTGTGTGAAGGACTGTAATTTAGATATGCGTCTTTAAACAAGGGATATACAAGCAAGTCAGTGGGCACTGTACAGTAGCTTGTCCTCTCAAATCAATACAATGTAAGCCTTGTCCGAGCCAGAACGACCCATAATTAATACATTGACTCAATATGTTTTAAAGTAGTTGTCCAGGGTTTCCAGATTTCTATGAAAAATGATCTATAATGAATTACAATATGAGTGAAATATTTGTTTTATTTAGTATGTTAACTGCTTTTTATCTTTCAAGTATTCCTTTCGGTATTTCACTTACGTCAGAAGCCTTTATCATCAGAAGCCTTTATTACTCTACGCCAGCCATGATTTGAGTTAGCTGTATCCAAACGCTAGCTAGCTTCAAAATGTTGTGGGTTTACTTCTTCCAGTTCTCTACTAGCTACACCAAGCTATCTTTTCTATCTGTCATTTTCGGAAACGGTATCCGGCCATTACACTGACTTCCACCATCAGAGACAACCCACTATTCGCTAACTACCTGACTAGCCTACCACGCTAGTTTTTCTGACGGCTAAAACATAGCATCCCAGCTATGACGACAAAAGCATTTCCCACTCCAAATGGGGAGAAGCTCCTGGCACGAATCTGCTCCTGTGGAAACAAGATATCCGCCAATGACACCCACTCAGTGTGTTCTGCTTGCCTTGGGGTGCAACATGCCGAAGGAAGCTTTAGCCTCCCCCAGCTCCTGTCCACTCTGTGAAGAGTCTCTGTCGCAGGCTAGCACGCCAAGCTAACCTGAGTCAACAGGACCTTAACATGGGGACTGACATCCCTGATGGCTCACTAGAGGATTCCACAGGGAATCACGGAGTAACGGTTAGCACTATCTGGCAGTGTAGTAGTACTCGAGTCTGGTTTCGAGACCACATATTGAGTGTCTTGGTCTTGTCTCGGTGTCGGATACATTTATACTCGGTCTCGGACAGTGAGGACTCGTAATTTCTTCCCGAGACCAGCAGAGTAAAAAACTCATCATTATCAGCTTCCATTTAGTCAGCACATAAAACTGCTTCGCCAGGCCAAATACACTGCATTCGGAAAGTATTCAGACCCTTTGACTTTTTCCACATTTTGTTACATTACAGTCATATTCTAAAATTGATTAAATTGTTTTTTTCCCTCATCAATCTACACACAATACCCCAAAATGACAAAGCGAAAACAGGTTTTTAGAAATGTTTACACATTTATTAAAAATTAAGAACAGAAATACCTTATTTACATAAGTATTCAGACCCTTTGCTATGAGACTTGAAAGTGAGCTCAGGTGCATCCTGTTTCCATTGATCATCCTTGAGATGTTTCTACAACTTGATTGGAGTCCACCTGTGGTAAATTCAATTGATTGGACATGATTTGGAAAGGTACACACCTGTCTATATAAGGTCCCACAGTTGACAGTGCATGTCAGAGCAACTTGTCCGTAGAGCTCCGAGACAGGATTGTGTCGAGGCACAGGTCTGGGGAAGGGTACCAAAAAATGTCTGCAGCATTGAATGTCTCCAAGAACACAGTGGCCTCCATCATTCTTAAATGGAAGAAGTTTGGAACCACCAAGACTCTTCCTAGAACTGACCGCCTGGCCAAACTGAGCAATCGGGGGAGAAGGGCCTTGGTCAGGGAGGTGACCAAGAACCCGATAGTCACTCTGACAGAGCTCCAGAGATCCTCTGTGGAGATGGGAGAACTTTCCAGAAGGACAACCATCTCTGCAGCACTCCACCAATCAGGCCTTTATGGTAGAGTGGCCAGACGGTAGCCACTCCTCAGTAAAAGGCACATGACAGCCCGCTTGGAGTTTGCCAAAAGGCACCTAAAGTACTCTCAGACCATGAGAAACAAGTTTCTCTGGTCTGATGAGACCAAGATTGAACTATTTTGCCTGAATGCCAAGCGTCACGTCTGGAGGAAACCTGGCACCATCCCTACGGTGACGCATGGTGGTGACAGCATCATGCTGTGGGGATGTTTTTCAGTGGCAGGGACTGGGAGACTAGTCAGGATCGGGGGAAAGATGAACGGAGCAAAGTACAGAGAGATCCTTGATGAAAACCTGCTCCAGAACGCTCAGGACCTCAGGTTTACTCTCAAGATGTTTTAGGCATGGCTCTCTGTACTCACTGTTTCAGCTTTGTTTGTTTCATTGATGTGCCTCAGTAGAATGCCCGCCACTATTCAGATTCCCACGCTAGCTTTGTCTGAAACACAGAAAACATATGTGCCTTAGATCCCCTCAATCACACACAGTCCGTTCCTACTGATTGTAATGAGCGTGGCCTGCCTGGGAAAGAGCCTGGAGTATTTTCCTTTTGTTATGAGAAGATGAAACAAAGTGCCTGTGTCCCAAATGGCACCCTATTCCCTATATCAGTGTTTCCCAAATCCAGTCCTCAAGTACCCCCAACAGTAGGCATTTTTATTTTAGCCCTGGACAAGCACTGCCCTATATAGTGCACTGCACTACATAGGGAATTGGATGCTATATGGGATGCAGACAGAGAGTTAAGTCTCCTTGGAGGAAGGCCTCAGTAAAATGAGATGGACTGAAAGCTATAGGGCATCGTTGGCTCCCGTCCAAATCCTCTATTAAGGCCCTGTGTAAAACTATATGTGGGGGGAAAACTACCCCATGAGTTATTACACAGGAGGCTTTAAGACTGAGCCTGGTGCCCCACTACAGTCCCCCTGGGACTCCAATAGCCTCTTTACACACACACACAGTGTGTCTCCAAAATGGCCCCCTATTCCCTATATAATGCACTACTTTCGTGCCCTGGTCAAAAGTAGTACACTATGTTGGGAATAGGGGGCCATTTGGGATGTAGGCAGAGAAACAACCCTGGGAAATCACCAAACAAGATGAAGTAGACCCATAGAACTATACAGTTCACACACAGATGGCTACTAATGCTTTTCCTTTTGTTTCCACCAGGTGGAATGGGAATGGCCCAAGAGTGAACACAGGGCGTTGTTAATCCCAATGCTTCCCCCTCAGAACATTGGAACGGGTAGAAATGGAATGTGGATGGAATTCCTTGTGGGAAACTTATGAGTCTTTATGTCATTCTAGAATTCCTGTGGAGGGTTCAAGAGCAGGCTGTATACCTGTGCCCAGACTGCAGGGAGGGGGTTGTCCCTGGCCTCTATGTTCACACACACACACAAACACACTCTCACACACACAAACACAAACACACACACACACAGACTCATTCAGTCTCTGTGTAAGGGTTCAGAATTGAGCAAAGGAGCGTGTGTAAAACTGCGAGGGAGTCACCAGCAACAGTGGGAAAGGAAACTGTGATGTCAGGGCCCCTCATGTCTTACAAGCTCATATACAGTTGAAGTCGGAAGTTTACATACACCTTAGCCAAATACATTTAAACTCAGTTTTTCACAATTCCTGACATTTAATCCTGGTAAAAAATCCCTGTTTTAGGTCAGTTAGGATCACCACTTTATTTTAAGAATGTGAAATGTCAGAATAATAGTAGAGATAATGATTTATTTCAGCTTTTATTTCTTTCATCACATTCCCAGTGGGTCAGAAGTTTACATACACTGAAATTAGTATTTGGTAGCATTGCCTTTAAATTGTTTAACTTGGGTCAAACGTTTCGGGTAGCCTTCCACAAGCTTCCCACAATAAGTTGGGTGAATTTTGGCCCATTCCTCCTGACAGAGCTGGTGTAACTGAGTCAGGTTTGTAGGCCTCCAAATTGCACACACTTTTTCAGTTCTGCCCACAAATGTTCTATAGGATTGTGGTCAGGGCTTTGTGATGGCCACTCCAATACCTTGACTTTGTTGTCCTTAAGCCATTTTGCCACAACTTTGGAAGTATGCTTGGGGTCATTGTCCATTTGGAAGACCCATTTGCGACCAAGTTTAACTTCGTGACTGATGTCTTGAGATGTTGCTTCAATATATCCACATCATTTTCCTTCCTCATGATGCCATCTATTTTGTGAAGTGCACCAGTCCCTCCTGCAGCAAAGCACCCCCACAGCATAATGCTGCCACCCCTGTGCTTCACGGTTGGGATGGTGTTCTTCTGCTTGCAAGCAATCCCCTTTTTCCTCTAAACATAACAATGGTCATTATGGCCAAACAGTTCTATTTTTGTTTCATCAGACCAGAGGACATTTCTCCAAAAAGTACGATCTTTGTCCCCATGTGCAGTTGCAAACCGTAGTGTGGCTTTTATATGGTTGTTTTGGAGCAGTGGCTTCTTCCTTGCTGAGCGGCTTTTCAGGTTATGTCAATATAGGACTTGTTTTACTGTGGATATAGATACTTTTGTACCTGTTTCCTCCAGCATCTTCACAAGGTCCTTTGCTGTTGTTCTGGGATTGATTTGCACTTTTTGCACCAAAGTATGTTCATCTCTAGGAGACAGAACGCGTCTCCTTCCTGAGCGGTATGACGGCTGCGTGGTCCCATGGTGTTTATACTTGCGTACAAAATTTTGTACAGATGAACGTGGTACCTTCAGGCGTTTGGAAATTGCTCCCAAGGATGAACCAGACTTGTGGAGGTCTACAATTATTTTTCTGAGGTCTTGGCTGATTTCTTTTGATTTTCCCATGATGTCAAGCAAAGAGGCACTGAGTTTGAAGGTAGGCCTTGAAATACATCCACAGGTACACCCCCAATTGACTCAAATGATGTCAATTAGCCTATCAGAAGCTTCTAAAGCCATGACATCATTTTCTGGAATTTTCCAAGCTGTTTAAAGGCACAGTCAACTTAGTGAGTGTAAACTTCTGACACACTGGAATTGTGATACAGTGAATTATAAGTTAAATAATCTGTCTGTAAACAATTGTCGGAAAAATTACTTTTGTCATGCACCGACTTGCCAAAACTATAGTTTGTTAACAAGAAATTTGTGGAGTGGTTGAAAAACAAGTTTTAATGACTCCAACCTAAGTGTATGTAAACTTCCTACTTCAACTGTACATCAACCATTCCAGTAACCCCACGGAGATCCTATAATTATATATGTAAATATATGGGTGTCCCCTTGTACTAACATGTGTATATAGTTACAGTACTGCATGTGTGGGCTGAATATAATTTCCCAGTTCCCAAAATAAGGTTTTTCCCAACCACCCATTTGCCATCCGTTGACCAAATGATGTCCCTTTAAATTGGCTTCACTTACGAAAACACCCAAAGGATATCATCCTGACCTAAAGTTTGCCCTTATTATTAGTTAGTCATCAAGGATTAGGTCCCAAATGGCACCCTATTCTCTATATAATCCCTATGGGCCCTGGTCAAAAGTAGTGCATAGGGAAAAGGGTGCCATTTGGGACGCAGACTGAGGACCTCCAGGCTCCTCTCTCTTCATGGTGGGCAGTATTTATAGTTGGTCTGTCTGTCTATCGGTCTGTTT
Source organism: Coregonus lavaretus (assembly GCF_964263955.1). Lineage (NCBI taxonomy): Eukaryota > Metazoa > Chordata > Actinopteri > Salmoniformes > Salmonidae > Coregonus > Coregonus lavaretus. The sequence continues at coordinate 12,982,429 of NC_139989.1, forward strand.
GTCTATGGTATAATCAGTGGGTAATATGACCCTGGGGATTTTTGTTGTTGTTGCAAGAACAGAAAAAGGTAAGCAGCAGCGTTGAGACACAGGGTTCATCGCAAGTGGCACCCTATTCCCTATGGGGTCCTGGTCAAAATTAGCCGCCGAAATTGTCTCAACCCCTATTACCAGCCTGTTCAACCTCTCTTTCGTATCGTCTGAGATCCCCAGAGATTGGAATGCTGCCGCGGTCATCCCCCTCTTCAAAGGGGGTGACACTCTAGATCCAAACTGTTACAGACCTATATCCATCCTGCCCTGCCTTTCGAAAGTATTTGAAAGCCAAGTTAACAAACAGATCACCGACCATTTTGAATCCCACTGTACCTTCTCCGCCATGCAATCTGGTTTCCGAGCTGGTCATGGGTGCACCTCAGCCACGCTCAAGGTCCTAAACGATATTATAACCGCGATCGATAAAAGACAGTACTGTGCAGCCGTCTTCATCGACCTGGCCAAGGCTTTCGACTCCGTCAATCACCGCATTCTTATTGGCAGACTAAATAGCTTTGGTTTCTCAAATGACTGCCTCGCCTGGTTCACTAACTACTTCTCAGATAGAGTTCAATGTGTCAAATCGGAGGGCCTGTTGTCTGGACCTCTGGCAGTCTCTATGGGGGTGCCACAGGGTTCAATTCTCGGGCCGACTCTATTCTCTGTGTATATCAATGATGTCGCTCTTGTTGCTGGTGACTCTCAGATCCACCTCTACGCAGACGACACCATTTTGTATACATTTGGCCCTTCATTGGACACTGTGTTAACAAACCTCCAAACGAGCTTCAATGCCATACAGCACTCCTTCTGAAGCCTCCAACTGCTCTTAAACGCCATTCCTTCCAGTTCTCTGCTGCCGACTGGAACGAACTGCAAAAATCTCTGAAGCTGGAGACACTTATCTCCCTCACTAACTATAAGCATCAGTTGTCAGAGCAGCTTACCGATCACTGCACCTGTACACAGCCCATCTGTAATTAGCCCACCCAACTACCTCATCCCCATATTGTTATTTACATTGTTATTTATTTTGCTCATTTGCACCCTAGTATCTCTATTTGCACATCATCTTCTGCACATCTATCATTCCAGTGTTAATACTGAATTGTAATTATTTTGCACTATGGCCTATTTATTGCCTTACCTCCATAACTTACTACATTTGCACACACTGTATATAGATTTTCTATTGTGTTATTGACTGTATGTTTTGTTTTACCACATATGTAACTCTGTGTTGTTGTTGTTTTTATCGCACTGCTTTGCTTTATCTTGGCCAGGTCACAGTTGTAAATGAGAACTTGTTCTCAACTGGCTTACCTGGTTAAATAAAGGTGAAATTACAAAATTACAAAATATATAAAAAGTAGTGCACTATATAGGGAATAGGGTGCGATTTGAGATGCAGTCAGAGGCAGAGTTGGCCATTCACATTGAAGGTGATTCCTCTCTGACATAGCAGGGCTGCGTCTACAATGGCACCCTATTCCCTATATAGTCAAAAGTAGTGCACTATGTAGGCAATAGGGTGCCATGTGGACAGACCAGTTCTGTGTGATGATACAATTCTAATGGGCAGAAAGAGAGATAAGAGCTATTGGAGTGTGAATGGGTTGTGCTGTGTAGGGCCTAAAGGGCAAGATGTATAGCAGGCCTGTAGTTTAGAACTTTTATGGGGTCACTTTTGAGTGTTATTGTCTTGTTGACTTGAATTTTATTTTATGCTAGTAAAACATCGTTTTAATGCCTAAGTCAAAGTATTTTTGGAGCAGGTACCCCCCTGTATATTTTTTTGTCATCACTCCTTGGATAATGTGAGGAGGATACTGGCTTTGATGCACTCCAGCCTTTTTGTTTGTCCGCACACATCTCTTTGCGCATGCACACACACACGGGTGCGCACACACATGGATGCACACACACATGGATGCACACACACGCGCGCACACACAGACACACACACACTATAGTTACCAAGTGAAAACAGCATGAGCCTGAATGAGAAAATCTAATATTTAGCAAATAGGAATTTGTGGAGAACCACTCTGCAACCCTTATAAATGACTGAGTAATGTTCGTTATGGACCATATGCCATTTTATGTGCTTGCAAACGGTTTATGGAGGGTGAGATGGGGGGGATTGAAGTGAATAGCGTTTCTAGCCGAAAGTTATGCTATCTCAAGCATTTTGTGAATGATAAGCCAGTGTTGAACCAATTACATGGACCGTTAACTCTGCCTGAACCTATAGTAAACTCCCCCCATAGTCATTTAGCTTTGGGAGACTGCAAGTTAAAGGATAATGCTATGGTGCCGATGATGTAACTGTGATGTGTGTGTGCCAGGGCTTCCGTTAGCTGGTAACTGACGGCTTTTGGCCGATAAATACAAATGTAGCCGGCCAAATTATCCAGGGCTGCCTTGCTGCTGAGGATAGAGAGCGAGCGAGAGAGGAGCCTTGGCCTAGGGAGAAAGAAAATAATTCTGATTGTAAAACATTTTAAAATCCAGTTGCTGGGAAAACACAGCTATCCTGTGTCACAGATGGAGAGAGGATGTTCTCAGCTTTCTGTGGTCTGTCTGTATTTCAGAACTCTCAATTATGTGCTCAATAGCAACTACTTTACAAAGATATTTGATATGGCTTTGAGATATGGAGCGTGCGAAATGCAGATTGGCCATTGCGAGTGCATAGGCCTCATTGGGCGGTAGGCTACAACTGCAATATTGGACATTAAATGTACTGTTAGATTAGTACATCGCTACTATGAGTGGGTATTATGTTTAGAGTTGGTGATCTAGCTAATGTGTTTTGAGTTTCCACTTACTCATGTGGTGAATTAGCCCCAGATAAATTAGCCTAGAGCACATAAAGATGCAGGCAAATTCATCTCTATTGAACAAAAAAAATATCTAAAAATTCTGGCACCTTATTTAGTAAAATATAACAACAACAACAAACAAACAAACAAACAAAAAAAAAATGTGTAAAGTGGTTATCCCACTGGCTATAGGGTGAATGCACCAATTTGTAAGTCGCTCTGGATAAGAGCGTCTGCTAAATGACGTAAATGTAAATGTAAATAAGTGTCTACCCACAATGCATGAAAATCTCTGGATTAGGTTGCACATTAAAATAGTTTGAATTACAACATCACATGACAATACCATCACAACATCACAATACCATCTTAGTAGTCTATTACACTTTTTTAATAAAGCACTGTGAATTACTTTATAAGATGATAGGCCTACTCATTTTTTCTATTGAGTAATGCTGCGGCCAAATGCAGGCTACTGTGCAACTCCCTATTCAGGTAGGATGCAATTTTGGAACTTTAATAGATTTTTTGGTATTTTTAGTCACGTGTTTTATCATTATTATTATTGTAGGACTATTTATTAATCCAAACCAGTTCTTAAAACCTGTTACTGCAGTGGGCTAAATCAGGGTCACACAGAGTGTTTCTTGGTAGTCTTAAACAAATCTACTTTGAAACAAAAGTATACACCTCACACACATGATTATGGGCTTAACATAAAGAAGACACCTGTACCATGTCAGATATAATGTATGTTGAAATCTATTCAATTTTGCGTTTGCATCCAAATATTACACTTTATATACATCACAGAAGACTGAAATATAACAACACCGTTTGATATAGAAACACTGGATTTTCTGCGTAAAAAATAAGAAGTTTATTTATTATGAAAATATTAATAACATTCCACCCATGAGGCCACTAGGTCATTTGTCTGCAGGAAAGGGGTACATACAGTGGGGGAAAAAAGTATTTAGTCAGCCACCAATTGTGCAAGTTCTCCCACTTAAAAAGATGAGAGAGGCCTGTAATTTTCATCATAGGTACACGTCAACTATGACAGACAAATTGAGAATATTTTTTCCAGAAAATCACATTGTAGGATTTTTTATGAATTTATTTGCAAATTATGGTGGAAAATAAGTATTTGGTCACCTATAAACAAGCAAGATTTCTGGCTCTCACAGACCTGTAACTTCTTCTTTAAGAGGCTCCTCTGTCCTCCACTCGTTACCTGTATTAATGGCACCTGTTTGAACTTGTTATCAGTATAAAAGACACCTGTCCACAACCTCAAACAGTCACACTCCAAACTCCACTATGGCCAAGACCAAAGAGCTGTCAAAGGACACCAGAAACAAAATTGTAGACCTGCACCAGGCTGGGAAGACTGAATATGCAATAGGTAAGCAGCTTGGTTTGAAGAAATCAACTGTGGGAGCAATTATTAGGAAATGGAAGACATACAAGACCACTGATAATCTCCCTCGATCTGGGGCTCCACGCAAGATCTCACCCCGTGGGGTCAAAATAATCACAAGAACGGTGAGCAAAAATCCCAGAACCACACGGGGGGACCTAGTGAATGACCTGCAGAGAGCTGGGACCAAAGTAACAAAGCCTACCATCAGTAACACACTACGCCGCCAGGGACTCAAATCCTGCAGTGCCAGACGTGTCCCCCTGCTTAAGCCAGTACATGTCCAGGCCCGTCTGAAGTTTGATAGAGTGCATTTGGATGATCCAGAAGAGGATTGGGAGAATGTCATATGGTCAGATGAAACCAAAATATAACTTTTTGGTAAAAACTCAACTCGTTGTGTTTGGAGGACAAAGAATGCTGAGTTGCATCCAAAGAACACCATACCTACTGTGAAGCATGGGGGTGGAAACATCATGCTTTGGAGCTGTTTTTCTGCAAAGGGACCAGGACGACTGATCCGTGTAAAGGAAAGAATGAATGGGGCCATGTATCGTGAGATTTTGAGTGAAAACCTCCTTCCATCAGCAAGGGCATTGAAGATGAAACGTGGCTGGGTCTTTCAGCATGACAATGATCCCCAACACACCGCCCGGGCAACGAAGGAGTGGCTTCGTAAGAAGCATTTCAAGGTCCTGGAGTGGCCTAGCCAGTCTCCAGATCTCAACCCCATAGAAAATCTTTGGAGGGAGTTGAAAGTCCGTTTTGCCCAGCGATAGCCCCAAAACATCACTGCTCTAGAGGAGATCTGCATGGAGGAAAATACCAGCAACAGTGTGTGAAAACCTTGTGAAGACTTATAGAAAACGTTTGACCTGTGTCATTGCCAACAAAGGGTATATAACAAAGTATTGAGAAACTTTTGTTATTGACCAAATACTTATTTTCCACCATAATTTGCAAATAAATTCATTAAAAATCCTACAATGTGATTTTCTGGATTTTTTTTCTCATTTTGTCTGTCATAGTTGACGTGTACCTATGATGAAAATTACAGGCCTCTCTCATCTTTTTAAGTGGGAGAACTTGCACAATTGGTGGCTGACGTCAGAGGAAGGCCCTCAAAATTGTCAAAGACTCCAGCCACCCTAGTCATAGACTGTTCTCCCTGCTACCGCACGGCAAGCGGTACCGGAGTGCCAAGTCTAGGTCCAAAAGACTTCTCAACAGCTTTTACCCCCAAGCCATAAGACTCCTGAACAGCTAATCATGGCTACCCGGACTATTTGCACTGCCCCCCCACCCCATCCTTTTTACGCTGCTGCTACTCTGTTAATTATTTATGCATAGTCACTTTAACTCTACCCACATGTACATATTACTTCAACTATCTCAACTAGCCGGTGCCCCCGCACATTGACTCTGCACCGGTACCCCCCTGTATATATAGCCTCCCTACTGTTATTTTATTTTACTTCTGCTCTTTTTTTCTCAACACTTTTTTTGTTGTTGTTTTATTTTTACTTTTTTTGTTAAAATAAATGCACTGTTGGTTAAGGGCTGTAAGTAAGCATTTCACTGTAATGTCTGCACCTGTTGTATTCGGCGCATGTGACCAATAAAATTTGATTTGATTTGATTTGACTAAATACTTTTTTCCCCCACTGTAAGTAGGCCTGTTGTTATAATAAATATCATTAGCCTGTCATTTGTTGGGTATGGTAGGCACTAGCCTTTCTTGGTAATTGCTGCAATATAGCCTGTTTAAAACTTTTGTGATGGTTTAAACCAGTTCGCAAGTGTTTTGTTTCATTCTGTTGAGCCATTTTCTTTGGCCAAATTAAGTTCCAACTCTAATGTTGTGTTTTCCGGAATATAATATCCTACTCGTATTTTCCCTATAAACAATGGCTTGACCTACTTTTGATATTACCCTAATAAAGTTTTAAAACTTTTTGAAGGTTTGGTGTGGCGTGGCTATTAGCCTATTATATGAAGGCAGTGCGCACCAGCGCTCCAACTGACTCCAACAGTTGAACTTGAGGTGAGGAAGAATGTTTTAGGACTACCTCTCCCGAGTGGCGCAGTGGTCTAAGGCACTGCATCGCAGTGCTAGCTGTGCCACTAGAGATCCTGGTTCGAATCCAGGCTCTGTCATAGCCGGCCGCGACCAGGAGACCCATGGGGCGGCGCACAATTGGCCCAGGGTAGGGGAGGGAATGGCCGGCAGGGATGTAGCTCAGTTGGTAGAGCATGGCGTTTGCAACGCCAGGGTTGTGGGTTTGATTCCCACGGGGGGCCAGTATAAAAAATATATATATATTTATTTTTTTTATGACTAAAATGTAAAAAATGTCAAATGTACTGGAGTTACTCCTATAATCTAACAATATAATGCTTATCTTTATTAATTAATGAATTAGCCTCCTTCTGTACTCCTAAATCTCTATAGCAGATGCAGTAGCCTATCTGACAAGTATAAAGAAATTAATGTCGTGTCGTAGCAAGCCGCCGGCATATCTTTTATCTCTCTCTGGGGCTAGGCCTAAGCTTCTCTTCCTTTTATATTTATTTACAAAAAAAAGGAATATACCTAATACAGTGGACGCCTAAGCCAATAGGCCTATGCAATACCCTGATGCATTTAGTGCTCCAATCTCCAATAGCTGAACAGTGAGGTGGACAATATTTGTTTTAGGAAAGTAAAAATCTATAAAATAATAGGCTATAAAGTTCTGCATATGCTACAGATCGAAACACAAGAGTAATGTTATAAGCTGTTTTTATGGACACGTAAATGTGGCTCATTTAGCCAATATGGTGGACGGACAGCCTAATGGGTTACATACCCAATGCATATCGATGACTGGTAAATATCTTAAATGTCAGATAAATTAAAATATTCCAGGTCACTTGTCCTGCGCCAACTTTTCCTAACGGAAACCCTGGTGTGTGCGTTCGTGTTTGTGTGTGTGTGAGTTTGTAGTATAAACTTGATCCCCCCACCCTGTCAGTTCTGATTTACAGCATTATTAAATCCTGAACCATAACTGTTTTAATGTGTCAGGCAAAAATATCATAGTGATAATAAACCTCAAGCCAGTCTGTCTGCAATCCCAAATGGTCCCCTATTTCCTATGGACCCTGGTCTAAAGTAGTGCACTAAATAGGGAATAGTTGGGATGCATCCACGTATTGGGCAGACTAAACTGAACATGAATGGATTAACTTTTATTCTCAGCAGTATGAACAATATCCCTGGTATTGTATTAAAATGTTCTGTTTACCCTCAAGCCTAAACACTAAGAAACATTTCAATGGGAATCTGCAGGGATATATGTGTCTATCCAGTATATTAATAACAATACTTTTTCTAGCAGAGAGGATCATATCGCCCACTGAAGATTCTTAGATGCATGGTAGGAGGCTAATGGCCACAGGCAGATGCATATCATTCTGTGTGTGTGTGTGTATATATATATATATATTTATATTTTACATTTACATTTGAGTCATTTAGCAGACGCTCTTATCCAGAGCGACTTACATTTAGTGAGTGCATACATTTTTCATACTATTTTCATATATATATATATATATATATCCAATGCTTAAGGCTGTGATGGTTGTAGTACTGTGATGGTTGTAGATGGTTGTAGTACCTGCCTTGAGTCATAGCTTGAGGCATATTTGGCACAGTATAATAGGACACACACACACTTGGTATAATAAGAGGGGGTTGACTGACTGTGACTGATTTACATACTGCTGAGCCAGCACCATTAGCCTCACACACATCGTCCATTCCTCAGCCAGTCATCTCCATAGAATAGAGAGACCAGGCTAGTACTGCCTCCAGTGGCCACACTATGAAACTACACCCTCCCGCTCACTGAATGAATGAAGGAATGAACGAAGCCCAGATGAGATGCGTAGCCTGCGTCACAAATGGCACCCTATTCCCTATATAGGGCCCTGGTCAAAAGTAGTGCACTATATAGGGAATAGGGTTCCATTTGGGACACATACTTAGTTAGTGTTTCTGCTGAGTTAGGATCTGGAGCTTGGACTGGGTTAGTCAGATGATTGATCTACCACACCACCCAGCTCCAAAACAAACACTTGATGGACTGCTGCCCTATTTTCCCTGCTATGCAGAGCAGGGCCTGGGCTGGTCTGGTCTGCTGCTACTGAGTCTGACCTATTGGTGCAGAGGATATTGGCATAACGCGTAGGGCTACTGTGTTGCTGAACTATGAGTGCCATAGTGTGGAGGGCTTACCCTAACCTCATGAATATTCAGTTAAACATGGTTTATCATTAGCTAAAACCATCATCACGCTAGGGAGCAGCATTATTTAACCTTCCTGTGTTCCTCTCTACAGGGCCTTCTACCTGGATAAGTCCAACCTTCCCCCCAGCTCCACACCTAAAGCTGCCCTCATAGACAAGGTAAGAGGATCAGGAAACATCACCTTCATAGGTTAGTTACAGTGGAGTCATGTTCTGATACTCACATTATGCAGTCATAGTAAGTAAGTAGCCATGGTATAATGGTCCTGTTTCTGTAGTGTCAGACAGCTTGATGTACAAGTATACCCCCTGGACAGGACGCTAGTCTATCGCAGGGCCTGATACAGAAGTCATACAGTATTAACCCTCCCTTTCTCCTACCTCTCCCTCTCCTCCCAGTTGATGCGTCCTCTGAATGCTCTGGAGGAGTTGTATCGGCTTATGGAGAGTTTCATCTCCTCCCGTCGTACGGCAGCCTGTCAGTATACAGCCTGTGGGGCATCAGGAGTCGGCCTGCTTACCGTGGCATCAGAACTCTGCTCTCGCCTCGGAGCCACACACATCGTCATGTGCAACAGCGGCGTGCACCGGTGAGTGAGAGAGAGAGAGACTTGTCACATCTCCCATTGTCACCTCTTCTCTCAGATTGTCCCCCTTTTCTCTCCCTCTCCCTCTTCTTTCTTCCTCTCTATATCTCCACATTCTGTCAATCTCTGACAGTTATTTAGCAGGCTTGGCTTTCCTCACACACACACTATGTTCTCTCTATTTGTCTCCATCCAGCCTTTTATATCCCCCCTACAATTATATGACATCTCCATTACCCCACTGATTGGACTCATTAATAGGCCTGAGTCCCAAATGGCACCCCATTTTCTATATAGTGCACTACTTTTGACCAGAGCCTTATTGGCCCAGGTCAAAAGTAGTGTGCTGTACAGAGAATAGGGTGCCATTTTGGACGCAGTGTAGGACTTACTATTAATATACCTTCCTCTGCATTAGTTATAAAGCCGATACTCTTAGTAATGGGTTTCATTGTTCCTAAAATAGATGGTTAGTGCCTTTTTAAGTGAATATAGCACTTTTTAGAGGGGTAGTCGACAGGTCAATTACTTCCATTCTCATTATATTCCATGTCTGCGTTCCGAATGGCAACATATATAATGCACTACTTCTGACCAGAACCCTATGGGCCCTGGTCAAAAGTAGTGCACTTGTTAAGGAATAGAGTGTAATTTGGGACGCGGCCTATATAAGGTTCCATCTTTCACCTCCCAGATCTGGGCTCGATCAATTCATCCTGTAGGGAGAGAAATATCCTGATCGTTTGTCACCCCTGCCCTGCTCCTGCTTCTTACTCTCGTTCATATTTGTATCAATTTAGCGTTCTCTCTGTCTTTCTCGCTCTCTTTCTTTCTCGCTCTCTCCTTCTCTCTCTCGCTGTCTCTCGCTCTCTCTCCCTCTCTCTCTCTCGCTCTCTCTCTCTCTCTATTCCACTCACTCACACACACACACACACACACACACACACACACACACCCTTGCTTGTGGTGATGTGAATGACAGTGTGATAAAGTGTTGTCGAGTGAGCTGCCTGGCTGAGCTCTAATACAAAGCCCCCGTCAGACTAGTGACTGCTGCTCCTTTATTAACTCACAGCCATGTGTGTGTGTGTGTGTGTGTGTGTGTGTGTGTGTGTGTGTGTGTGTGCGAGCACACGTCCGTGCGTTCAGATGCGTGCATGCGGATGTGTGTGTGCAATCCCCACTAACTGGCCACAAGTCACCCATACAGGCAGGCTAAGTGTAGCGTGACAAGGCAGGTCAATTCTAGGGTTATTTGTGGGCCTGTTTCCGCCCTAAATGCTATTCCACCTAGAGGGTTCTATAGAATGGGTTCCTGGTTCCCGGTTCCATGTTTTCCTTCCACAGCCTGTTCTTTTCTAGAACCACCTGAGTGTTTCTACATTCAGAATCTCTCTGCTCTAACTTCATAGTAATCAAAGCACTGTTTATGTAACAATTCTTCCATAATCAAATATTAATCGAACACTGATGCAGTACAGGATACAGTTTAATAAGGTGCTTTTTTCGGAACAATTCCAAATCTGATGAATGCAGTAATCCCAAATGGCACCATATTCCCTATATAGTGTATTAGTTTTGTAGGGCTCTAGTCAAAAGTAGTGCTCTAAATAGGGAATATGGTGCCACTTGGGAAACAGACTGTGTGTGAAATCTTAATGGATTCCAGAATGGTAGAAATAAGGAAATAGCAGACTGGTATTAATGAAACACTATGAAGCCAGGCCAATAGATTAGTAATGTGGAAACTGCACTATCAGAGCGGCAGGCAGGCGGCTCGCACCCACACACTCGCAAACAAACACACACACACACACACACACACACACACACACACACACAGGTTGCTCTATTGATGTGATTAGTTGGCCTGATGGGCGAGGTAGCAGTGAGGTTTAATAACAGTGAAAGCAGCAGCAGTGTGATATTCAGGGTATCAGCAGTTTACAATGTGCTGCCTCCGCTCCTCTGTTTCTCTCTCTTTCTCTCCCTCCCTCTCCCTCTCACTCTTCTGTCTCTCAAGTCACCCCACAAAACCCATTAGACAGGGGGAGCAGGGAGGGAGAGCTCACACTGTTCCAGAAAGACAAAGAAGAGAGTATCTTATTAGTGATGATGGACTTATTGAGAAGAGGGGGGAGAACAAAAGGGGTGGACAGGCAGATTCTCATTCCCAGATACTTTGAATGGAATTACTACTATTTATCTGAGCAACGTGCCTACAGTTCAACTGACATCTACCTTAGACTGCTGGACTCAGGAAGTTAGTCACATTTAGAGATTCTTTGTCATCTCTTTACAGTAGGATTATTATCGCTCCTCAACTGACAGGCACTCAAAGATGTTTCAGAGATGACCAATGACCATTGTTCACTGTTGTTGCTTATCCGGCATGTAACCTTTACCAGGTGTAAAAGCAGAGTTTCTACAAATATGAAATGGCTCCTATAAAATGCAACCGTAAACAGCTCACACACTACTACATTCACTTTCATCATTGCATGTCATACATCAAAGCTGAGATGGCAAAGTATATCTCCTTTTCCTTCTCTCTCGCTCTCTTTCTCTGTCTATTTCCCTCACTTTCTATTTCCGTGTCTCTCTATAACATTTTAATTCCCTCTCTCGCTCCCTCTCTCTCCCCTGGTTTATCTGTATGGGCCCAGGGCTGGGTGAATGGAGCTTGTAAATTTGCTGTGGGTTGAAAGCAACGGCATAAAGCAGATGGGTATAAATCAGCTGTTCCAGTGACACCAGCCCAAATGAACAGAGACGCTGTCAGCCTAACTCATGAGCATCACACACACACACACACACCTCAGCCTCATGAGCCTGGTATACATGCAGTGAGCTATGCATAATATCCCTCACCCCTCTGGCTGGCTTTGGGAGCTTTTTTAAAAATCCTTTATTCTGAGTAGTGGCAAGACCAAATGGTGGGTGAAGAACTCCTTGTGGGTTATGGAACCAGATAATTAGACAAGCTTTAGGTGGTTGGTAGGGAGTCATGGTTTAACTGCTAGCTTAGTCCCTTGTCACATTGTTCTAAAGTTAACTACTGTAAATGCAGTCAAAGCAAAGTTTTAGATCTGGCTGGTGGGTGAGTGTACCACACGAACAAGAGACAAGATGGAATGGTAGTTTATCCTCATGTCTTTGACAGCAGCACACCTACTCAGCCATGTTCTAGAAAGCTGACACCAGTCCAAAGCAGTTAACTAGTGTAAATGAAGCTCAACAGGACTTTTATCTCCGCTTGTTGGTATATTAACTGTAGTTGGTCAAACTCATTTCCCAGGAAAGCATGGTGATAAATATCGTTTTTTGTATTGAATTAAATGTAACACTAGAGAGAGAAGGTGATTTGACAGTTTGTCATCATGTCTTTGACAGCATACCTACTGTAACGTTGACAACAATGAGTGTGTGTGTGTGTGTGTGTGTATGCGTGTGCGTGTTTGAAAGGGTTACTTACTGTAACTTGTGAATCAATCCGAAATGCCAACATACACTTCACACACATCACACCTCCTCTTCAGTGAGAGTGTATGCCTGAGGACACTAGGGTTTTGTTTCAAAGGGCACCCTATCCCCTATATAGTGCACTCGTTTTGATCAGGGCCCATAGGGCTCTGGTCAAAGGCAGTGCACAATATAGGCAAAAGGGTGCCGTTTGGGACAAAACCCTAGTGTGTCCTTGAAGTCAGCTAGCTGCCTCACAGGGATGGAATGTATCAATTCTCTCAATGAAAGTGTGAGAAATCTTCAATCTGAGCAGAAGGTTTACTTCCTACCCAGCTTTCTCTCTCTCTATCCTTCCTTCCTTCCTTCCTTCCTTCCTTCCTTCCTTCCTTCCTTCCTTCCTTCCTTTCTCCCTTCCTTCCTTCCTTTCTCCCTTCCTTCCTTTCTCTCTCTCTCTCTCTCTCTCTCTCTCTCTGACAGTTATTTTAAATCAAAAGACAGGATTCATTATTATCCTAGTTATGAGTGATATTATAATGACTATTAGATGTATACAGTGGCTTGCGAAAGTATTCACCCCCCTTGGCATTTTTCCTATTTTGTTGCCTTACAACCTGGAATTAAAATTGATTTTTGGGGGGATTTGTATCATTTGATTTACACAACATGCCTACCACTTTGAAGATGCAATATATTTGTTCTTGTGAAACAAACAAAACATAAGACAAAAAAACTGAAAACTTGAGCGTGCATAACTATTCACCCCCCCAAAGTCAATACTTTGTAGAGCCACCTTTTGCAGCAATTACAGCTGCAAGTCTCTTGAGGTATGTCTCTATAAGCTTGGCACATCTAGCCACTGGGATCTTTGCCCATTCTTCAAGGCAAAACTGCTCCAACTCCTTCAAGTTGGATGGGTTCCAATGGTGTACAGCAATCTTGTCACGATCGTCAGGGAGAGACCAATGCGCAGCGTGTTGAACGAACATACTTTAATTAGTTAAAGTGTCAACAAAATACAAAACAAGAAACGACTCGTGACGTCCACGGTATCAATGACCGAACACGGAACAAAAACCCACAAACACCAAGGGAAAAACAGACAGTTTAAATATGGCTCCCAATCAGAGACAACCAGCCAACAGCTGACACTCGTTGCCTCTGATTGGGAGTCACTCAGGCAAACATAGAAATCAACACAACAGAAATACCAACATAGAAATACACACATAGAATGAACACACCCTGGCTCAACATAATGAGTCCCAGAGCCAGGGTGTGACAGTACCCCCCCCTAAAGGCACGGACTACGACCGCGCCTCAATAAGAGCAAAACAGGGGAGGGCTGGGTGGGCATACCTCCTCGGCGGCGGTTCTGGCTCCGGCCTTGCCCACCACCCTCCAACAAACCCCCCATAGCGCCCCTGGTCCGGTCTGGCCCCGCTGGCTGGAGCTGGACTGGACGTAGCAGGAGCGGTTAGCTTCAGCTCCGTAGTGGAGCCGTTGACCGGTACCTGGTTAGGCACCGATGACCCAGGCACGGGTTGTGCCGGACAGACGACGCGCACCCCTGGCTTGGTGCGTGGAGCAGCAACGGGCCGGACCGGGCTGACGATACGCACCCCTGGCTTGGTGCGTGGAGCCGGAACGGGCCTCACCGGACTGACGACTCGCACCCCTGGCTTGGTGCGTGGAGCAGCAACGGGCCGGACCGGGCTGACGATGCGCATCCCTAGCTTGGTGCGTGGAGCCGGAACGGGCCTCACCGGACTGACGACTCGCACCCCTGGCTTGGTGCGTGGAGCAGCGACGGGCTGGACCAGGCTGACGACTCGCACCCCTGGCTTGGTGCGAGTAGCAGGAACGGGCTGGACCAGGCTGACGACTCGCACCCCTGGCTTGGTGCGAGTGGCAGGAACGGGTTGGACCAGGCTGACGACTCGCACCCCTGGCTTGGTGCGAGTGGCAGGAACAGGCCGGGCCGGGCTGGCGACGCGCACCGTATACTTGGTGCGAGTGGCAGGAACAGGCCGGGCCGGGCTGGCGACGCGCACCGTAGACTTGGTGCGAGTGGCAGGAACAGGCCGGGCCGGGCTGGCGACGCGCACCGTAGACTTGGTGCGAGTGGCAGGAACAGGCCGGGCCGGGCTGGCGACGCGCACCGTAGACTTGGTGCGAGTGGCAGGAACAGGCCGGGCCGGGCTGGCGACGCGCACCGTAGACTTGGTGCGAGTGGCAGGAACAGGCCGGGCTGGGCTGTCGACGCACACCGTAGGCTTGGTGCGTGGAGCAGGGACTGGCCGGACTGGGCTGGCGACGCACACCGTAGGCTTGGTGCGTGGAGCAGGGACAGGCCGGACCGGGCTGGCGACGCACACCGTAGGCTTGGTGCGTGGAGCAGGGACAGGCCGGACCGGGCTGGCGACGCACACCGTAGGCTTGGTGCGTGGAGCAGGGACTGGCCGGACTGGGCTGGCGACGCACACCGTTGGCTTGGTGCGTGGAGCAGGGACAGGCCGGACCGGGCTGGCGACGCACACCGTAGGCTTGGTGCGTGGAGCAGGGACTGGCCGGACTGGGCTGGCGACGCACACCGTAGGCTTGGTGCGTGGAGCAGGGACAGGCCGAACCGGGCTGTGGAGACGGATAGGAGCCCTGGAGTGAAGAGCGGCCACAACCCGTCCTGGCTGAATGCCTACCCTCACACACTCTGTGTGAGGCATCCGCACAGGACGTACAGGGCGGTGTATCCGTAACCTGGTGGCCTCCAGAATCCGCCCCTCTTTTGCCTCCGTCAGCCCCGTCGTCCATGCCGTGTGCCCCCCCCCTAAAAATTTTCTGGGGTTGCCTCTCGACCGCCCGACGACGACCATGATCACGCCGTTGCTCCTCTCTACGGCGCGCCTCCACCGTCTCTTCTCCCGGCGCTTCCTCCCATGTCCAGCCCAAGAGCTGCCCCTGGACACGCTGCTTGGTCGTTGCATGGTGGGTTTTTCTGTCACGATCGTCAGGGAGAGACCAATGCGCAGCGTGTTGAACGAACATACTTTAATTAGTTAAAGTGTCAACAAAATACAAAACAAGAAACGACTCGTGACGTCCACGGTATCAATGACCGAACACGGAACAAAAACCCACAAACACCAAGGGAAAAACAGACAGTTTAAATATGGCTCCCAATCAGAGACAACCAGCCAACAGCTGACACTCGTTGCCTCTGATTGGGAGTCACTCAGGCAAACATAGAAATCAACACAACAGAAATACCAACATAGAAATACACACATAGAATGAACACACCCTGGCTCAACATAATGAGTCCCAGAGCCAGGGTGTGACAAATCTTTGAGTCATACCACAGATTTTCAATTGGATTGAGGTCTGGGCTTTGACTAGGCCATTCCAAGACATGTAAATGTTTCCCCTTAAACCATTCAAGTGTTGCTTAACAGTATGCTTAGGGTCATTGTCCTGCTGGAAGGTGAACCTCCGTCCCAGTCTCAAATCTCTGGAAGACTGAAACAAGTTTCCCTCAAGAATTTCCCTGTATTTAGCGCCATCCATCAGTCCCTGCCAATGAAAAACATCCCCACAGCATGATACTGCCACCATCATGCTTCACTGTGGGGATGGTGTTCTCAAGGTGATGAGAGGTGTTGGGTTTGCACCAGACATAGCGTTTTCCTTGATGGCCAAAAAGCTCAATTCTAGTCTTATCTGACCAGAGTACCTTCTTCCATATGTTTGGGGAGTCTCCCACATGGCTTTTGGCGAACACCAAACGTGTTTGCTTACTTCTTTCTTTAAGCAATGGCTTTTTTCTGGCCACTCTTCCGTAAAGCCCAGCTCTGTGGAGTGTACGGCTTAAAGTGGTCCTACGGACAGATACTCCAATCTCCACTGTGGAGCTTTGCAGCTCCTTCAGGGTTATCTTTGGTCTCTTTGTTGCCTCTCTGGTTAATGCCCTCCTTGCCTGGTCCGTGAGTTTTGGTGGGTGGCCCTCTCTTGGCAGGTTTGTTGTGGTGCCATATTCTTTCCATTTTTTTAAATAATGGAGGCAATGGTGCTCCGTTGGATGTTCAAAGTTTCGGTATTTTCTTATAACCCAACACTGATCTGTACTTCTCCACAACTTTGTCCCTGACCTGTTTGGAGAGCTCCTTGGTCTTCATGGTGCCTCTTGCTTGGTGGTGCCCCTTGCTTAGTGGTGTTGCAGACTCTGGGGCCTTTCAGAACAGGTTTATATATACTGAGATCATGTGACAGATCATGTGACACTTAGATTGCACACAGGTGGAATATATTTAACTAATTATGTGACTTCTGAAGGTAATTGGTTGCACCAGATCTTTTCACTTCACCAATTTGGACTATTTTGTGTATGTCCATTACATGAAATCCAAATAAAAATCCATTTAAATTACAGTTTGTAATGTAACAAAATAGGAAAAACTCCAAGGGGGATGAATACTTTTGCAAGGCACATCAGTAGACATATATGCTGAGGCAGAGAAATATGATAATGACATGGTTACTATAACAGATAAATCACTATTTTGTACTGGTAGGGAAAAACTACTTTATAGCAGTGTTGTCAATAATGGCTTTAACTGTATTTAATTGATAGGCTGAGGCAAAGGCAGAGAAATATGATGATAATCAGTGTCAAGAAGAGCGAAGTGAGATTCATATAATTAGATTGTATCATCAATTAATGTTGTAGTGGCAATGGATAGGGGGATTTTGTCCTAGTAGGGAAAATAACTTTATAGCTTTGTTTTCAATAATGGTAACTCAGCGTTCCTTACCCCCCAATGGGAGACATGCTGTGGGATGGGAGGGGGTTTGAGAATGATGTACATCCTTCTCCTCCTCCCCTTCCTCCTCTACCTCTTCTTCTCCTCCTCCAGTACCTTAGTGACATCATGATAAACAAGGTGACTTGGTGTGTATCTTAAATCATATCCCAGATCGCTGCACCACACACATAGTCCCCTATCTATACAGTAGCCCATCCACTCTGCAGAGTAGAAGAGAAGACTATGATTAGGCTTTCATCCCATAGAGGAGGAAAGGAATCAACCTGCTGTTGATCTCTTATGAACTTAATGTTTAGGGAGATTGGTATTGTGATCAATGACATACAAACACTACTATGGGCGGTTGTGACACACATCTACTATGTCATTGATACTGAGTGTACAAGACATTAGGAACACCTGCTCTTTCCATGACATAGACTGACCAGGTGAATCCAGGTGAAAGCTATGATCCCTTATTGATGTCACCTGTTAAATCCACTTCAGTCAGTGTAGATGATGGGGAGGAGACAGGTTAAAGAAGGATTTTTAAGCCTTGAGACAATTGAGACATGGATTGTGTATGTGTGCCATTCAGAGGGTGAATGGGCAAGACAAAAGATTGAAGTGCCTTTGAACGGGGTATGGTAGTAGGTGCCAGGCGCACCGGTTTCTGTCAAGAACTGCAACACTGCTGGGTTTTTCACGATCAACAGTTTCCTGTGCGTATCAAGAATGGTCCACCACCCAAAGGACATCCAGCCAACTTGACACAACTGTAGGAAGTATTGGAGTCAATATGGGCCAGCATCCCTTTGGAACGCTTTCGACACCATGTAGAGTCCATGCCCCGACGAATTGAGGCTGTTCTGAGGGCAAAAGGGGGTGCAACTCAATATTAGGAAGGTGTTCCTAATGTTTTGTACACTCAGTGTATAATAGTGATGTACTTACATGTAACTAATCCTAATTGATGACTGAATCAATGCTGGTTATATTAAATACATAATCAATTGTTCTGTCCAAAGCGCTAACCTCTGACCTCTGTCCCCTCTACAGCTGTACCCTGAGTGTGACCCTGGAGCAGGCAATCCTATTGGCTCGTAGCCACGGCCTTCCCCCACGATGCATCATGCAGGCTACTGACGTCATGAGGAAGCAGGTATGGAGCTGACTTCACCACTCAAACGCACACACACACACACACACACACACACACACACACACACACACACAGTCTTGTACAACTAACCTTGTGGGGATGGAAAATTCAGTTCCATTCAAAATCCTATTTTCCCTAAACCTAACTCTAACTCTAACCCTTACCCTAACTTTAACTCTAACCCTAACCCCAAAACCTAACCCTAAACCTAGCTCCTGACCCTAACCCTAGCTCCTAAACCTAATTCTAACCCTAATTCTAACCTTAACCCTAAATCCCCTAGAAATAGCATTTGACCTTGTGGGGACTAACAAGATCTCCCCAGTTGGTCACATTTTTGTTCGTTTATATAGTTAAACACATCCACACACACACACACACACACACACACACACACACACACACACACACACACACACACACACACACACACACACACACACACACACTTTAAAGGCACCTTACATGTCTGGTGTACTACACTTGAAGCTATTCCTTAAAGACTTTTACATGAATGCACAGTCCTACTTTTACACCTCAATAACCTGGTTGTTATTTCGAAAGGGAAATGTGTTGTTCTCAATGACATACAGTACCTGGCTGAAGAAAGGTTAAATGAATACATCACTCCCCTCATCTCAAACCCCTCTGTTGTTCCCCTTGACATTCTACACATCCTTTTTCCTAACGCTACTTGACAACTGCTGCTAGAAGTATAACACTAACCTATACTATATAATAATATGTGAGCGTACACACACACACACACACACACACACACACACACACACACACACACAGTCTCTTTCTAGGTTCTTTAAATACACCT
This sequence comes from Coregonus lavaretus, assembly GCF_964263955.1. Taxonomy (NCBI): domain Eukaryota; kingdom Metazoa; phylum Chordata; class Actinopteri; order Salmoniformes; family Salmonidae; genus Coregonus; species Coregonus lavaretus. Next base: position 13,001,845 of record NC_139989.1, read on the forward strand.
CAGCCATACTGTGAACCATTCTTTCTTGGAGACTTGCATAAAAGCACAGCCTTTTTTTGTACCATCCAAAGTACTTTTACAGTTCAAGTTGTTTTCATACTGTGTCCGTTCTTTCTCTGAGAATTGCCAATAAAAGCACAGTCTAAGCTTGTACCCTTTCAAACCTAAAGAACAGGCTGTTATTGTTCTCAATGACATGCAGGACCTGGCTGAATAAAGGTTAGATGAATACATTTTCATCACTCCCCTCATCTCAAACCCCTCTGTTGTTCACCTTGACATTCTACAGGCCTTGTTCCTAACGCTACTTCACAACAGCAGCTAGATGTATTATTCCAACCTTGCTGAAGAATGGTGTGTGTGTGTTTGAAGAATGGTTGGCGTCTGGCAATGAAAATATGTTGTTAATATTCTGACAGTATTGATCTCCTCCCAAGGAGACGTCATAACTCGTACGGTGGATATGTTTAGATGTTTGGGAGAAAAGCAGAATCCATCTCCTTAGTTCTGCTGTAGTGGCTAGGTCTATGTCCCAAATGGAACCATATTCCCTGTATAGTGCACTCCTTTTGACCAGGGCCCATAGAGCTCTGGTCAAAGGTAGTATACTAAATAAGGAATAGGCTGCCATTTGGGACACAGCCCAGCCCATCTATTTAGTTGTGCTGTAATTGCTAGGTCTTGTGGCTATATCAATTATACTCCTCGTTTACATAATATATTTTTCAAAAGACACTCTCGGTTGCAAAATATATGGATCAGTCCCAAATGGCACCCTATTCCCTATATTCCCCTATGGGCCCTGGTCAAAAGTAGTGCACTAAATAGGGAATAGGGTCCCATTTTGGATTCATCCCAGATCATACTCCTCGTATATGAGAGTTAATATTCAAAAGATATACACTCATGTAGTCGCTAATTCTATTTGTCTTGGAAGAGTCATCGCCAACTGAGATTATGCCAATAACCAATTTTATTTTCACCGCTAGGCAAAGCTTGTTATGCTATCTCTATTTTATTTCCCATGGCCTGAATAGTTTAGCATGGGTTACCTTTACAGAAATAACGTTCGGCTACGTCTCAAATGGCACCCTATTCCCTACATAGTAGGACCATAAGGCTCTGGACAAAAGAAGTGCACTATATAGGGAATAGGGTGCCATTTAGGACGTATTCTCTGTGTTGTTGGTTCCCTTCCTGGATTTATTTAACCCAAGAGATAGCTCCGTCTCTGCAAAGCAGCAAGCTTACCGCTGCATTTGAGTTAGTTCTCATTTTACCTCTATAAGGCTATTTGTAAAAGATTCTCCTCTCCTCCCTTCTCTCTCCTTTGTACCTACTCTATCCCTCTCTCTCCTTTGTACCTACTCTATCCCTCTCTCTCCTTTGTACCTACTCTATCCCTCTCTCTCCTTTTGTACCTACTCTATCCCTCTCTCTCCTTTGTACCTACTCTATCCCTCTCTCTCCTTTGTACCTACTCTATCCCTCTCTCTCCTTTGTACCTACTCTATCCCTCTCTCTCCTTTGTACCTACTCTATCCCTCTCTCTCCTTTTGTACCTACTCTATCCCTCTCTCTCCTTTGTACCTACTCTATCCCTCTCTCTCCTTTGTACCTACTCTATCCCTCTCTCTCCTTTCTCCTCCCTCTATCCATCTCTCTTTCTCTATCCATTTCTCTCGCTCTCTGATTATATTGTTGCCAGAAGTGCCTCCCCTCTGCTTCCCAGCATACAGGATAGGGGTGTGTGTGTGTGTGTGTGTGTGTGTGCGCAGGTGTGCGTGTGCATGTGTGTGTATGTCTGCTCGTGCTCGTGCATGGCTACTTGGTTAAGTCCAACCGTCTACCTGAGGGCTCAGGGAAACGGTGAAACCATTACTATCCCTCCGTCCTTGATACACACTTTCTCTCTCTCGCTTTCCCTCCACACACTCCTTGTTTCTTTTCCCAGGTAAAGTTGTAGTGTCCTTCAGAGCCTTGGCCAGACAGGCCCTGTTCTGTCTTAGCCTGTATCTCCTCGCCTCATTAGTAAGACTGTGAGTGGCCAGTCAGCCAGCCAGCCAGTCAGTCAGTCAGCCAGCCAGTCAGCCACAGGGTAATGCATAGATTGCGTTCCAAATGGCACCCTATTCCCTATAAACTGTACTACTTCTGACCAGGGCCCACACACACACCCATAGGGCTCTGGTCAAAAGTAGTACACTATATATATAGGGTGCGTAGGGTGCCATTAGGGAAGCAGCCTTAGTCTGATAATGGAAACCTGGGGTAGAGAGAGGATACTCAGGCTCGTCTTTGTTCTCACAGAGAAGAAGTGGGCATTTGGCCAACAGGAACACTATACTGTTAGCTGTTTGACCTTCAGCTGGAGTAGATGGTAGATACTTATTCAAAAAGACTAGGCCTTCGTCCAAAATGACACCTTATTCCCTACATAGTTCACTATGTAGGGAATAGGGTGCCATTTGGGACACATACTTTGAGGGTTTCAATGCACACAGTGCTTCAAGTATCTAATGATGTTCATTTTAATAGGGTGAAGTGTGTTAGTGTGCATGTCTGCATCCCAAATGGCACCCTATGGGCCCTGGTCAAAAGTAGTGCACTATAATAAGGAATAGGGGACCATTTGGGACTAGATCTACGTGTTTGAATGGATACTTTACAGAGAGAGGACACAGTGAAAGAGCCTTTTGTCATTAGTTATGTTTTGCCAGGTAATGGCACAGTGCTAGGAGACAATTTTCCATGCTGTGTATTGTATTTTCAAAATGGAGATTAATGCTGTATGGATATAACAATTTATCTTGTTAGTTTGTTCTTTATTGCAATCACAGACAGTGCATTTTTACTTTGTCAACTTTTAAAATGTTAAAAACTTTGACTGTACTTGCAAAAGTATTCATCCCCCTTGGCATTTTTCCTATTTTGTTGCATTACAACCTGTAATTTAAATGGACTTTTATTTGGATTTCATGTAATGGACATACACAAAATAGTCCAAATTGGTGAAGTGAAATTAAAAAAATAACTTGATAATGGGAAAGTGGTGCGTGCATATGTATTTACCCCCTTTGCTATGAAGCCCCTAAATAAGATCTGGTGCAACCAATTACCTTCAGAAGACACATAATTAGTTAAATAAAGTCCACCTGTGTGCAATCTAAGTGTCACATGATCTCAGTATATAAACACCTGTTCTGAAAGGCCCCAGAGTCTGCAACACCACTAAGCAAGCGGCACCACCAAGCAAGCGGCACCATGAAGACCAAGGAGCTCTCCAAACAGGTCAGGGACAAAGTTGTGGAGAAGTACAGATCAGGGTTGGGTTATAAAACATCCGACGGAACACCATTAAATCCATTATTAAAAAATTGAAAGAATATGGCACTACAACAAACCTGCCAAGAGAGGGCCGCCCACCAAAACTCACGGATGGCGCTAAATACAGGGAAATTCTTGAGGGAGACTTGTTTCAGTCTTCCAGAGGTTTGAGACTGGGACGGAGGTTCACCTTCCAGCAGGACAATGACCCTAAGCATTCTGCTAAAGCAACACTTGAGTGGTTTAAGGGGAAACATGTAAATGTCTTGGAATGGCCTAGTCAAAGCCCAGACCTCAATCCAATTGAGAATCTGTGGTTGACTTAAAGATTGCTGTACACAGGCAGAACCCATCCAACTTGAAGGAGCTGGAGCAGTTTTGCCTTGAAGAATGGGCAAAAATCCCAGTGGCTAGATGTGCCAAGCTTATAGAGACATACCCCAAGAGACTTTGCAGCTGTAATTGCTGCAAAAGGTGGCTCTACAAAGTATTGACTTTTGGGGTGTGAATAGTTATTTTGTCTTATTTCTTGTTTGTTTCACAATAAAAAAGATTTAGCATCTTCAAAGTGGTAGGCATGTTGTGTAAATCAAATGATACAACCCCCCAAAAAATCCATTTTAATTCCAGGTTGTAAGGCAACAAAATAGGAAAAATGCCAAGGGGGGTGAATACTTTCGCAAGCCACTGTATGTGTCTAGGTCATTCGCAGAGGCTAGTTTATTAAAGTTGTATTACATTTCTTCTCATTTAAAACCACAAAATATTCCCAGGACAAACTAAATGTCTAACTCCATTATGAATTAAATAAAATAATTGTATAAAGCCTGTTTTTCATCAGCAGTTGGTACAAAGCGCTTTTACAGTATGATACAGTTAAGGCCAAACTGAGTGCGATTTTTTAAATACACCGGAAAGGTGCAGTGAAATGTGTTGTTTTACAGGGTCAGCCATAGTAGTATGGCACTCCTGGAGCAAATTAGGATTAAGTGCCTTGCTCAAGGGCACATCGACAGATTTTTCACCTTGTCAGCTCAGGTATTTCAAATAAAATAAAATCTAATTGTATTTGTCACATGCGCCGAATACAACAGGTGTAGAGCTTACAGTGAAATGCTTACTTACAAGCCCTTAACCAACAATGCAGTTTTAAGAAAAATTATTGTTAAGTAAAAAATAGATAAGTAAAAAATAAGATTTGAACCAGTGACCTTTTGGTTTCTGGCCCAACGCTTTAACCGCTAGGCTACCTGCTGCATCCAGTTAGTGTAACAGAACACACCAGTCTGGAGAAACAGCCCAAGGGAGAAACAGCCCAAGAGTTCTGTTTGCATCCCAAATGGAACCCTATTCCCTACATAGTGCACTACTTTTGACCAGAGCTCTATGGTCCCTGATCAAAAGTAGTGCACTACATAGGAAATAGGGTGCCATTTGGGACGAAGCTCTAGAGTCCTTGGTTTTCTCCCTTCTAGACCAGACAGACACCATGTCATGAATATGATGAATAAGATGAATATGAATGATGTCTCTGAATATTCAGTCATTCACTAAGGTTCCTTCCCAAATGGCACCCTATTCCCTATACAGTACACTACTTTTGACTAGATCTCTGATCAATAGTAGTGCACTATATAGGGAATAGGGTGCCATTTGGGACATAACCCAAGTCTCCTGAATCATAGAATATGGTTCCAATAGAACTCACCCATCATAATGTACCTTGAATCCGTTGTCAACGCTCAGTCTGGAGAGGATATGAATTGCATATCTGTTTGAAACTTTCCCAGGTTAGGTTAAGGCAAGGTCAGACTGTTTAAGAAGTCTCTTTACAAACTGTCCCATGGATGTAAATAAGTCTTCAGCTATTCATCAAGGGCAATGGGTCATAACGTTGAAGAGCAGTCTTCATTTCTAAGACAAACCTCTTCTCTGAAGTATGCTTCAGTCTCCCAGATGTGTTTTATTGCCTAATAATGTTTAAGTAACTCTTTTGAAATCCATTTTCAAGTGTGAAGCTAATGGAGACTCCAGACACAGGCTAGCCTCATCTCCAATCTCAGTCTCCCATTTGCTCATCCAACCCCTCTCCTCTCCAACTGAACTCTTTCTCTTTCTCTATGTGAATGTGTCCTCAATCAACCTAATAAAGTTGAATAAAGACTAAACCCTATAGACGTACCAACATTCCATTTTCACGTAAACAGTCTTGACATCAACCTCCGATTGGCTTATTCAACCCCTCTCCTCTCCAATACAACTCTTCCACAAGTTGTTGCTGTTTGAGATTGTGTCCTTAATCAACTAATCAACTTCTGTGTCCTCTAACACTTAAAGATGTTGCAGATGGAAGAGTGCCAGTTTCAGTGCTCCTTTCCTTCCTGACAGAAGGGGGAATCTCTACCTGGAGGCTATATGTGGATGGATCCCTGTGATAGACATCGCTGTAATTACTGATGCTATCCACACACACACACACACAGGACAGACAGGATACTGTCTGACTGACTGACTAAGGTGTACTTACAGACGGGTTAGACGGGTTATGGACTCACAGAGAGACTTGTTAGACATTGGTCATGTTGCTGGAGTAAGAGAGACTGATGTTTCAGTGTAGTTCTGTGTGTTTGTGTGCGTGTTTGCCTATGCAACTGTGCATGTGATCACACTCGTGTCTGTGTGCGTGCGTCTGTGTGAACGCAGGTGTTCTGGTCTCCGACAAGGTTTAACTCAGAGTGGCTGAGTTGCTTTATTTCCCCCCTGTAGTCTAGTATCTGCAGACTCAGAACAGAACACTACAGTAACAACATTAGTGCTGATCATACACCCCTCAGTGTGCTGATACAACTATATCTCTTTCTCACTCTCGCTCTCTCTTTCTCTCTCTGCCCCCTCCTCTCTCTCTCTCTCTGTCTCTCTTTCTCTCTCTTTCTCTGTCTCTCTGCCCCCCTCCCCCCTCTCTCTCCCTCGGTCTCCCTTTCTCTTTCAATCGCACCTGCTCATCCCCCAGCTACCTCATCTAACCCCCATCTATCGCTCTATTTCATCTCCACACACCCAAGGCTACAAACCGAACTTCGTTGGTTTTAACAATAAAGAAGCATTTTAATCGACTTCCACTGTCCTCCAGAATGGCTGAATTTCCTTTACATCTCCACCCACCAAATGTACTTTCTTCTCCCATCCCCTCACACAACGTTCTCTCAACCCAATCTATGATCCTATCTCTCCTCCATCCTTCCTTCTCCCTTTCCATCACTCTGCTCCCTCTACCTCCCCCACAGCCTGCTTCCTCTACCTCCCCCTCCCTCCTATAGATCTGAATGTACAGTACACAGCAGTATCTCACACAGGGTAGGACTGAGCTGTACTGTATGACACCACCTTAACCGCCCAGCTTGTTTATAGATGCTGTTAATGTAGAGGAAATGTCCAGGATTTACACACAGGTGGCCTGTACAGTGGCTAGTCACCCCAGGCCAATCTCTGCGTTCCACATGACACCCTATTCCCTATGTAGTGTACTATTGGCCCTGGTCAACAGTAGTGCACTATATAGGGAATAAGGCGCCATTTGGAATGCAGACAATTCCTGATCTCTCTGGAGGAAAACTGCCCATTAAAAAAAACAGCGGCAGCCGTGATTCTGATTGATTCTCATCTCTGAGTTATTCCCGCATCCCTCGTCCCTCAGTCAATGGAGACATGTCTTTGTCCCAAATGGCACTCTATTCCCATACGTCTCTGGTCAAAGGTAGTGCACTGTGTAGGGAATAGGGTACCATTTTGGACCATGGCCCCAGCTCGTCTGGATTTATGGCCCGCAAACAAGTCGATCCAACAGTCTTTGACAAGGCCATGTCGGTCTAAAATACAGAATGGGCCTATTGGAACTCTTTTATCATAACTTTTAGCCTTCCTTCTGGGTAGGATGAGAGATGTGTGGTTCCACACCCGGTGCCCAAGGCTGTCACTAAAGTTAAGTTGGAATTCAATTATTTGCTAAGTTCGATTCTCTACCATTCTCCCGGCGTGTGCATTCATATAATCCCCCTCATGGATTTAAAAGGAATGGACAGGTGGAAATATCCTCCAGCCATGCTTTCACCATTCCGATGCTGGAGTGAATGAGTGCACACTTCTGGATAAGGGTTGAGAATCAGAACGCAGCAATTGGTTTCTGCAACGATTGAATTATGTTCCGAGTGTCTTTATTCATTGTAGATCAAGGTCTTGTGGAGCAGAAAGGTTCAGCGATGCTGAAAAAAGTGTGTTAGGATGATCTGAGAAAACAGCAGGAGATCATATAATATTTATAACAGGATATCATTTATTTACTGGCCATCTCTGCTTTGAGGCCTGCTTGGTACATAGTGTTGTGATATCTCTTTATATCCCCGTTTTAACTTTTCAATCAATTTCAATCAATTTTATTTTATATAGCCCTTCTTACATCAGCTAATATCTCGAAGTGCTGTACAGAAACCCAGCCTAAAACCCCAAACAGCTAGTAATGCAGGTGTAGAAGCACGGTGGCTAGGAAAAACTCCCTAGAAAGGCGAAAACCTAGGAAGAAACCTAGAGAGGAACCAGGCTATGAGGGGTGGCCAGTCCTCTTCTGGCTGTGCCGGGTGAAGATTATAACAGAACCATGCCAAGATGTTCAAAAATGTTCATAAGTGACAAGCATGGTCAAATAATAATCAGGAATAAATCTCAGTTGGCTTTTCATAGCCGATCATTAAGAGTTGAAAACAGCAGGTCTGGGACAGGTAGGGGTTCCATAACCGCAGGCAGAACAGTTGAAACTGGAATAGCAGCAAGGCCAGGCGGACTGGGGACAGCAAGGAGTCACCACGGCCGGTAGTCCCGACGTATGGTCCTAGGGCTCAGGTCTCTCAGTTGGCTTTTCATAGCCGATCATTAAGAGTTGAAAACAGCAGGTCTGGGACAGGTAGGGGTTTCGTAACCGCAGGCAGAACAGTTGAAACTGGAATAGCAGCAAGGCCAGGCGGACTGGGGACAGCAAGGTGTCATCATGCCCGGTAGTCCTGACGTATGGTCCTAGGGCTCAGGTTCTCAGAGAGAAAGAGAGAACGAGAGAATTAGAGAGAGCATACTTAAATTCACACAGGACACTGGATAAGACAGGAGAAGTACTCCAGGTATAACCAACTAACCCCAGCCCCCCGACACATAAACTACTGCAGCATAAATACTGGAGGCTGAGACAGGAGCGGTCCGGAGACACTGTGGCCCCATCCGAAGAAACCCCCGGACAGGGCCAAACAGGAAGGATATAACCCCACCCACTCTGCCAAAGCACAGCCCCCGCACCACTAGAGGGATATCCTCAACCACCAACTTACAATCCTGAGACAAGGCCGAGTATAGCCCACAGAGGTCTCCACCACAGCACAAACCAAGGGGGGGCGCCAACCCAGACAGGAAGATCACGTCAGTAACTCAACCCACTCAAGTGACGCACCCCTCCCAGGGACGGCATGAAAGAGCACCAGCAAGCCAGTGACTCAGCCCCTGCAACAGGGTTAGAGGCAGAGAACCCCAGTGGAGAGGGGAACCGGCCTGGCAGAGACAGCAAGGGCTGTTCGTTGCTCCAGAGCCTTTCCGTTCACCTTCACACTCCTGGGCCAGACTACACTCAATCATATGACCTACTGAAGAGATAAGTCTTCAGTAAAGACTTAAAGGTTGAGACCGAGTCTGCGTCTCTCACATGGGTAGGCAGACTGTTCCATAAAAATGGAGATCTATAGGAGAAAGCCCTGCCTCCCGCTGTTTGCTTAGAAATTCTAGGGACAATTAGGAGGCCTGCGTCTTGTGACCGTAGCGTACGTATTGGTATGTACGGCAGGACCAACTCGGAAAGATAGGTAGGAGCAAGCCCATGTAACGCTTTATAGGTTAACAGTAAAACCTTGAAATCAGCCCTTGCCTTAACAGGAAGCCAGTGTAGGGAAGCTAGCACTGGAGTAATATGATCAAATTTCTTGGTTCTAGTCAGGATTCTAGCAGCCGTATTTAGCACTAACTGAAGTTTATTTAGTGCTTTATCCGGGTAGCCGGAAAATAGAGCATTGCAGTAGTCTAACCTAGAAGTAACAAATGCATGGATTAATTTTTCTGCATCATTTTTGGACAGAAAATTTCTGATTTTTGCAATGTTACGTAGATGGAAAAAAGCTGTCCTTGAAACAGTCTTGATATGTTCGTCAAAAGAGAGATCAGGGTCAAGAGTAACGCCGAGGTCCTTCACAGTTTTATTTGAGACGACTTTACAACCATCAAGATGAATTGTCAGATTTAACAGAAGATCTCTTTGTTTCTTGGGACCTAGAACAAGCATCTCTGTTTTGTCCGAGTTTAAAAGTAAAAAGTTTTCAGCCATCCACTTCCTTATGTCTGAAACACAGGCTTCTAGCGAGGGCAATTTTGGGGCTTCACCATGTTTCATTGAAATGTACAGCTGTGTGTCATCCGCATAGCAGTGAAAGTTAACATTATGTTTTCGAATAACATCCCCAAGAGGTAAAATATATAGTGAAAACAATAGTGGTCCTAAAACGGAACCTTGAGGAACACCGAAATGTACAGTTGATTTGTCGGAGGACAGACCATTCACAGAGACAAACTGATATCTTTCCGACAGGTAAGATCTAAACCAGGCCAGAACTTGTCCGTGTAGACCAATTTGGGTTTCCAGTCTCTCCAAAAGAATGTGGTGATCGATGGTGTCAAAGGCAGCACTAAGGTCTAGTAGCACGAGGACAGATGCAGAGCCTCGGTCTGACGCCATTAAAAGGTCATTTACCACCTTCACAAGTGCAGTCTCAGTGCTATGATGGGGTCTAAAACCAGACTGAAGCATTTCGTATACATTGTTTGTCTTCAGAAAGGCAGTGAGTTGCTGCGCAACAGCTTTTTCTAAAATTTTTGAGAGGAATGGAAGATTCGATATAGGCCGATAGTTTTTTATATTTTCCGGGTCAAGGTTTGGCTTTTTCAAGAGAGGCTTTATCACTGCCACTTTTAGTGAGTTTGGTACACATCCGGTGGATAGAGAGCTGTTTATTATGTTCAACATAGGAGGGCCAAGCACAGGAAGCAGCTCCTTCAGCAGTTTAGTAGGAATAGGATCCAGTATGCAGCTTGAAGGTTTAGAGGCCATGATTATTTTCATCATTGTGTCAAGAGATATAGTACTAAAACACTTAAGTGTCTCTCCCGATCCCAGGCCCTCGCAGAGCTGTGCAGATCCAGGACAGCTAAGCCCTGGAGGAATACGCAGATTCAAAGAGGAGTCCGTAATTTGCTTTCTAATGGTCATGATCTTTTCCTCAAAGAAGTTCATGAATTTATTACTGCTGAAGTGAAAGCCATCCTCTCTTGGGGAATGCTGCTTTTTAGTTAGCTTTGCAACAGTATAAAAAAGAAATTTTGGATTATTCTTATTTTCCTCGATTAAGTTGGAAAAGTAGGATGATCGAGCAGCAGTGAGGGCTCTTCGGTACTGCACGGTACTGTCTTTCCAAGCTAGTCGGAAGACTTCCAGTTTGGTGTGGCGCCATTTCCGTTCCAATTTCCTGGAAGCTTGCTTCAAAGCTCAGGTATTTTCTGTATACCAGGGAGCTAGTTTCTTATGACAAATGTTTTTCGTTTTTAGGGGTGCAACTGCATCTAGGGTATTGCGCAAGGTTAAATTGAGTTCCTCAGTTAAGTGGTTAACTGATTTTTGTCCTCTGACGTCCTTGGGTAGGCAGAAGGAGTCTGGAAGGGCATCAAGGAATTTTTGTGTTGTCTGAGAATTTATAGCACGACTTTTGATGCTCCTTGGTTGGGGTCTGAGCAGATTATTTGTTGCGATTGCAAACGTAATAAAATGGTGGTCCGATAGTCCAGGATTTTGTGGAAAAACATTAAGATCTACAACATTTATTCCATGGGACAAAACTAGGTCCAGAGTATGACTGTGGCAGTGAGTAGGTCCAGAGACATGTTGGACAAAACCCACTGAGTCGATGATGGCTCCGAAATACTTTTGGAGTGGGTCTGTGGACTTCTCCATGTGAATATTAAAATCACCAAAAATTAGAATATGATCTGCTATGACTACAAGGTCTGATAGGAATTCAGGAAACTCAGAGAGGAACGCTGTATATGGCCCAGGAGGCCTGTAAACAGTAGCTATAAAAAGTGATTGAGTAGGCTGCATAGATTTCATGACTAGAAGCTCAAAAGATGAAAACGCCATTTTTTTTTTTGTAAATTGAAATTTGCTATCGTAAATGTTAGCAACACCTCCGCCTTTGCGGGATGCACGGGGAATATGGTCACTAGTGTAACCAGGAGGTGAGGCCTCATTTAACACAGCAAATTCATCAGGCTTAAGCCATGTTTCAGTCAGGCCAATCACATCAAGATTATGATCAGTGATTAGTTCATTGACTATGACTGCCTTTGAAGTGAGGGATCTAACATTAAGTAACCCTATTTTGAGATGTGAGGTATCACGATCTCTTTCAATAATGGCAGGAATGGAGGAGGTCTTTATCCTAATAAGATTGCTAGGGTGAACACCGCCATGTTTAGTTTTGCCCAACCTAGGTCGAGGCACAGACACAGTCTCAATGGGTATGGCTGAGCTGACTACACTGACTATGCTATTGGCAGACTCCACTAAGCTGGCAGGTTGGCTAACAGCCTGCTGCCTGGCCTGCACCCTATTTCACTGTGGGGCTAGAGGAGTTAGAGCCCTATCTATGTTGGTAGATAAGAGGAGAGCACCCCTCCAGCTAGGATGGAGTCCGTCACTCCTCAGCAGGTCAGGCTTGGTCCTGTTTGTGGGTGAGTCCCAGAAAGAGGGCCAATTATCCACAAATGTTATCTTTTGGGAGGGGCAGAAAACAGTTTTCAACCAGCGATTGAGTGCTGAGACTCTGCTGTAGAGCTCGTCACTTCCCCTAACTGGGAGGGGGCCAGAGACAATTACTCGATGCCGACACATCTTTCTAGCTGATTTACACGCTGAAGCTATGTTGCACTTGGTGACCTCTGACTGTTTCATCCTAACATCGTTGGTGCCGACGTGGATAACAATATCTCTATACTCTCTACACTCGCCAGTTTTATGCTGCTTTTATGGAGTGTCATCTGGTGTAATGTCCTTTTATGGAGTGTCATCTGGTGTAATGTCCTTTTATGGAGTGTCATCTGGTGTAATGTCCTTTTATGGAGTGTCATCTGATGTAATGTCCTTTTATGGAGTGTCATCTGGTGTAATGTCCTTTTATGGAGTGTCATCTGGTGTAATGTCCTTTTATGGGGTAATATTGAGTTGAATTAACATTGACTTGATATTGAGTTGGCGTGACTGAACATTGAGATTAGGGTAACGGGGTTGGGGTCAACTTAATTAAATTCCAGTAAATTCAGGAAGTACACTGAAATTCCAATTCTCTTGAATGCTTTTCAATGAGGAAAATGTGGAACTGGAATTGGAATTTGGTTTACTTTCTGAATTGACTGGAATTGAAATGGAATTGACCTCAACCCTGTACGGTAAGAGGACAGCACTTAGTTATTTACTTAAGTTCCCTTCTATACACTCAATAGGGAGCATGCTATCTTGCTTGCCCAAATATAATTGGATGATAAAACTGTGGTCAATTGCAGAAGCAAACCCAAAGTGTTTAGGCCTTCCTCTGTGCAAAGAGGGCATGCTATCCTGCAAGCATACAGTATATATCAATGTCTACACAATGGCTTGCTGGAATTGATGATTCTGTTATGTCTTTCAGGGGGCGAGAGTTCAGAATTCAGCCAAGAACCTGGGAGTGAGAGACCGCACCCCGTCCTCTGTACCTAGGTATGCTGAAGCCCCCCTACCTTATCCACACCTGTCTATACACAACACCATAGAGTAGTAATCTGTACCAAGGTAAACTTACAGAGCTTCACCTCATCCACATGCTACTAGACATAACACCACAGAATAGCTTAATGATACAGTGCCTTTAGAAAGTGTTCATACCCCTTGACTTATTCCACATCTTGTTGTTACAGCTTGAATTCAAAATTGACTAAATAGATTTGTTTTCTGACCCATCTTCACACAATACCCCATAATGACAAAGTGAAAACATGTTTTTAGAAATATTTTAGCAAATGTATTTAAAATGAAATACAGAAATATCTTATTTACACAAGTATTCACACCCCTGAGTCATTACTTTGTAGAAGCACCTTTGGCAGCGATTACAGCTGTGAGTCTTTCTGGGTAACTCTCTAAGAGCTTTCCACACCTGGATTGTGCAACATTTGACCATTATTCTTTCCAAAGTTCTTTAAGTTCTGTCAAATTGGTTGTGAATCATTGCTAGACAACCATTTTCAGGATATGCCATAGATTTTCAAGTAGATTTAAGTCAAAAGTGTAACTTGGCCACTCAGGAACATTCACTGTCTTCTTGGTAAGCAACTCCAGTTTAGATTTGGCCTTGTGTTTTAGGTTATTGTCCTGCTGAAAGGTGAATTCATCTCCCAGTGTTGGGTGGAAAGCAGACTGAACCAGGTTTTCCTCTTGGATTTTGCCTGTGCTTAGCTCTATTCTGTTTTTTAATCCTGAAAAACTTCCCAGTCCTTAATGATTACAAGCAAACCCATAACATGATGCAGCCACCACTATGCTTGAAAATATGGAGAGTTGGACTCAGTAATGTGCTGTATTGGATTTGCCCCAAACATAACACTTTGTATTAAGGACAAAAAGCTAATTGCTTTGCTACATTCTTTGCATTATTACTTTAGTGCCTTGTTGTAAACAAGATGCATGTTTTGGAATATTTTTATTATGTACAGGCTTCCTTCTTTTAACTCTGTCAATTAGGGTAGTATCGTGGAGTAACTACAATGTTGATCAATCCTCAGTTTTCTCCTATCATGGCCATTAAACTCTGTAACTGTTTTAACATCACCATTGGCCTCATGGTGAAATCCCTGAGTGGTTTCCTTCCTCTCTGGCAACTGAGTTAGGAAGGACACCTGTATCTTTGTAGTGACTTGGGTATATTCATACACCATCCAAAGTGTAATTAATAACTTCACCATGCTCAAAGGGATATTCAATGTCTGTTTTTTTGTTTTTTTTACCCATCTACCAATAGGTGCCCTTCTTTGCAAAGCATTGGAAAACCTCCCTGGTCTTTGTGGTTGAGTCTGTGTTTGAAATTCACTGCTCGACTGAGGTACCTTACAGATAACTGTATGTGTGGGGTACAGAGATGAGGTAGTCATTCAAAAATCATGTTAAACATTATTATTGCACACAGAGCGAGTCCATGCAACTTATTATGTGACTTGTTAAGCACATTTCTACTCCTGAACTTATCTAGGCTTACCATAACAAAGGGGTTGAATACTTATTGACTCAAGACATTTCAGCTTTTCATTTCTAATTAATTGTTTTTTAAATCAAAAAACATAATTCCACTTTGTGTGTAGGCCAGTGACAAAAAAATCTTAATTGAATCCATTTTAAATTCAGGCTGTAATACAACAAAATGTGGAAAAAGTCAAGGGGTGTGAATACTGTATGAGTACTCTGCTACTGTATAGTGCTACCGTTCAAGTGCTAGAATGCTTTTATGCATGTTTGTGTGTTGATATGTGCATTTTTGTGTGTGTGTGTTGTATGTTGTTTCTATGAGTGTGTGCATGTGTGTGTGTGCGTGACTGTGCATGTTTTAGAATAAACCAAAAAAAAAGGCAGCCTTCCCCCCCACACCCCCACCGGCCCCCCTGTAGAGTCGACGATAGATAAGAATAGGGGATAGGGGCTGTCACAGCCAATTGGCTTTGACATATCCTTTTGTGACACGCAGCCCTTTTGAACCTTTTAGTGGGATTGACAAATACAATTAAGTGGGGCTATGATTAGTGTTGAGCCGTGCTGGCCGCGGGGGGAAATGCTGCGCTTTCACTTGGTTTATGTCATAATAGGTGCAGCGTTAGTGACTGCTCCTTAGAAGCTCTGAGGGTGTGTCTCTGAGGGTGCATGCCAAATAGCACTCTATTCCCTATATACACATAGGGCTCTGGTCAAAAGTAGTGCACTATATAGGGAACAGGGTGCCATTTGGGACGCAGGCTGTGCGTCCCAAATGGCACCCTTTGAGACAGGTCTGAGAGAAGGGTTATTACTGATGGAGAATTGAGGTGAGGCTAGGGCAGCTGGTTGTGTTGTCTTAGCATTCTACGGTTTGAGAACTTAAAGTAGGAAACAGGACATTTGTGTTCATGTGCATATTGAAGGCCGGCACTCGCATTGCCTTGTGGCTGAATGAGTGCAGAACTAAGAACGCTGTGTGTGTGTCTGGGGGTTGGGGCAGTTGTGTGTACGTGAGTGCGTGCGTCTGTCTATGCCATGCTTTGTGTACACCCTAATCTCTAACTGTAGCGAACAGTGAGCCCCTTTCCTAATTGTATATACGTGTGTTTTCTCAACCAGACTGTATAAGCTGTGCCAGCCTCCACCCCCAGATGGTGATTCTTAATTCCCTGGTTCCTGTATGGAGCTGGTCAGTCCAGCGAAGTTCTGTTCACCCTTCTTCCTGATCCATTCCTTAGAAGACTTCTCTCTTTCTACCACTGAAGAATCAACCTAGGGATGTGTCCCAAATGGCACCCTATTCCCTATTTAGTGCACTACTTTTGACCAGGGCCCAAAATGCTCACACTCGTGAGTTCAGTGGGTTCCAATAGGCCTCTGGTCCAAAGTAGTGCACTATATAGGGCATATGGTGCCATATGGGACATAGACCTGGAAACAGAACATTTTCTCTCATCTACAGCCAGTTTGCCTTTTCAAAATGCCCTCACTCAGTCGCTCAACAGTGGGCTCAGTGGGTTCACAATTTGTAAATAGTGAATTTTTAATACTCTATATTTTTCTCTCTGCTATTGCTCTGTACTTTATAGCTGATTTAAAATGGATTTATATATTTGTCTTGTGTCCAGCTACATTGCATCTCATTTAACATTAACAGTGTTTATAATGGAACAACAGAACCTGAGATTTGTGCCTTGAGGCTGACGTCAAACCAGCCAACTGAAATGGAACGTAGCCTATCCATCAATTTTCTTTATTTCTGCAAATAACTATAATGGAATGAAAATTAGCAGTTTTTTTATCACAAAGTTCGGGAAATGACCATTCCATGACCTGGCTGATATTGTTTGATATTTGTTTGGATATGGTGTGAAAATTGATTGAGATTATATGAAATGTGGGGTAATATTGCTGTGCCCCATTTGCTCAGTAATTTCTCTACGTGTAGATATACAGGTATTACACACAACAAAGTCATCCTTGAACACTACCATGTAGCCTTGTAGACACTCTCAAGTTTCATACCTTCTCTGGAGTCCAAGGCCGCATTCCAATCGAAATCAGCACCTTTCCTTCCTCCCTTCACTTGGAGTGAGCCCTCCAGTGACGTATCTGTGACGTTTCCCCGAGGGAGCTTTCCCGAGTGAGTGGAGTGGAGGAGGGAAGAGATCACAAGTAAAGTGGATTGAGACGCACCTCAAGATTATTAAGTGACCACTAAAAGGTGCAGTGTAGCTCATGTGTTTTCCATTCTGCAGTCTCTGTGCCTTAGTGATGGTATATTACAGATATAAACATGATCATCTATACATATATGAAGTCACCCCCCTGATATGAAGAGGTTCCTGCATGAACCATCAGTATTAAAACAGTACTCCAAGCTTATGTAAGTAGAGCTATGAAATATATATAAATATACTTAAAATATACTTAAATATTGTATATTGCCAGTACTCAGGAGCTAAGTATTATTCTGTATTTAGGTATTACTTACAGTATCATTACTTTATTGGCAACAACATTATAGAGTTAGTTAATTACTGGACTATACAAACACGGGATATCAAACTGCATAGATGAGCTTAGATTCATTCCAAATGGCACCCTATTCCCTATTTAGAGACCTATGGGGCCTGGTCAAAAGTAGTGCACTGTATAGGAAATAGGGTGCCATTTGGGACTCTGCCTTCTGTTTGACAGCTGTCCCCCTATATCTCTCAATTCTTACTGTAAACACATACTGTTTGAAATAAGTACCTTTTCTAATATTGTATAATGAAGGTGTCTGTTTGCCATATAGCAGCTTATAATGTGTTGAAGAGAAAACACATTAAAAGGAAGAGAAATGTAAAGATGTAACTGTAAAAAAAGATGAACACCAATAGCCATGTTTGTTTGTTTGACTGAAAATTACTGTAATTTATTTTCATATTATGAGACTGACCCGCAATAGTTGCCATATACACAATGTAATTTTTCTCTCATTTTAAACCAATTTTCTCTGTATTACTTTTAAATATACAATGTTATACTGTAGTCATCATTAATTTCAATTAAACCAATTTAAAGGAGACATACTGAAGGATTGTATTTTACACTTTTTTCTACTTGCAGATTGGTGTGAAAATCTAATCTAATTTTATTCGTCACGTACACAGTTTACAGCATGTATGAAAGGTGGAGTGAAATGCTTGCGTGCTAGGCTAGCTCCCTCAACATTGCAGTGTAATAATCAATATCAATAATACAAAAGTCAAATCAAACATAAGTGATTAGAAGAAGATAGAATGCAGCCTACAGTATAAGAACGTCTTAAGACTTGTAAAGAGGTATTGCAATACGGCACTGTCATCACTGTTCTATCTTTGCAGGTGGGTAGGTTAGCAAGTGCTCTGCCTAGATCCCTGTCTGTCTACCCTCACGGAAAAACCACATACTGTTTTTGGAACAGTTTGGATATTTCACGTGGATTTTCACAACCTTTCACATGTCGATTCAAATTTTCACATTCAATTTCACAGGTGATGGCCTGCAAAACAAAATATGGCATTATGAAAAATGTCAGTATGAAAAATGTATGCACTCACTAACTGTAAGTCGCTCTGGATAAGAGCGTCTGCTAAATGACTAAAATGTAAAGATACACAGTCCTTTTAACTTACATATTTAACACACTTTAACTACATTGTGTATGTTTATTTATACATTTGTTATTATTCAACATATCCTTACCTAAGATTTGAACCCACAACCTCTTGATTCACGGCATGCCGATCTTTCTGCTACGCCACCATGTCTGTGTCAGTAGTTGATTTCACGTGTGTTCCTACACTTTGGACTTAAAAGTTCAAAAATACAAATTTTAAGAAAAACTATTATATTTATGATAGTGATTCAGGAGTAACATTAAAACAGAATAATATGTCCCACCAACATAAAAACAACTTTACAGAAAACCCTCAAATTGCTGAAATAAGAAAATGAAATCAGTGATGAAAGAACAGTCCATAACGGCTAACTAAAATAGCAGTGCAAATATGTATTATGGGTAATGAAGGTTTAGGGGAATGCTATAGACTTAGTGGCGCATCAGAAAGATCAGTGTACCTCAAATCCAGTGGTTGTGAATTCAAATCCCAGGTGGGGTCATATTTTAGCTAAACAGCGATAACACATGCAATTGCACATTTGAAAACATGATCATGTTGTAGTGTTCCAAAAAGTATTTTCACATGTGAAATGTCATGAAGGGTTCCAAAAACAAAAGATTTCACGTTTCAAATCATTTGGTTCAACATGTGATGACATGAAACTACACTGTTAGCCATTGCTGTTTATTTTGTGGTAAATGTTATAGTCTTTATACAGTACATTTCTACAGTAATAGATACTGTATTAGTGTTTTGCTATATATTTACTGTCAATCTCAATGCACTTGGGTACATTTTGCACTTGTCCTGCAAATGAACTTGCCATGCCTCATTTGCAATTGCATTTAAACTTATAGGATACTTTAGATGCGCTTATGGCACAAACTGTAATAATAATAATAATAATAAAAAATCCCTGTCATTTTATAGTAAGTTACCGGCTACTGAGTTGCGGTGAATATAGGGGAAACATATTTTAATGTATTTCTACAGCTGAACTGTATTTTCTCAGTAAATACACAACAATTAACTATATTCAGGAAGTACACAGAAATTCCAATTCTAATTCAATTATTTTCAATACCGGAAAGTTAAGAATTATAATTTTGTTTACTTTCTGAATTGACTGGAACTTAAATGGAATTGCCCTCAGCATTGGTTAGCACACTTGGGACATAACCACACCTGGGAGTTGAACTCACAACCTCTTAGATGACAGCAACCGGAATTTCATGCTTCGCCACCAGGTCTGTGGCCTTGACAGACATTGGCCACTAATTTATTGGCAAGAATACATTTCTGTACTTTGCTAAAAGTTGCCTGGAATCAAATCAATAATTGTGTGATTATCTGACAACACCAACTAAAAGGTAGCAGTGCTCAGGGACACGACATTAAGGTCTAGATTAAATCAGATCAAGCATAAACACGTGATAGCCGACACCCGCATAGCTGGTGTTTTGGTAGCGGAAGTGTAACTGCGTTAGAGCTGTCAAATGGGTGAGCAGCTGCTCGTGTGGTCATTGTCACAAAGCCACAGCCGTCCTAATCATGTTAGAAGTTCAGAACGAGAAAGTGTAGGCTATATAGAAATAATGACACTCAAATTGAAAATCATTAAAGCAAATAATAAGGATTTCTATCGGCCTTATCGAGATGTAGATTACATTCCAGTGTTCCAAATAGTAAACAAGGCTGCATGGGATTTCTCTTAATGCAGCTCCGTGCAGCCAATGGCAATTTCCACTTCAGGTATAATGACGCTTACGGATTTGACAGCTCTAACGCAGTTTCACCTCCAAATGATAGACTCATTTCCCACTAGTAATTACCAGTTGGAGGGCCGTTAATGTGGATTTTCTTCCCCAGTCGTATGTGGTAAACTCCCACTTCCCACTTGGTTACAAATGTAGCATTAGGTACAACGTTACTACACTTTGAAATGTAGGCACAGGCAATGTGCTTGTGGGGTCTCATTAGCATATTTGGGGGCATGGTCAAAGCTATTTTGTATTTGTGCAAACCGTTAGTGGAAATGATGTACCAGTTTAAGTGATTATATCTTTATGTTGGTGAAGGTTGAGTAACTCTTTTGACATTGTCAGAACTGCAGTTGCTCTTTAAAAAAAATAGTTGTTTTTAGAACTTGTGACAATCAAGAGCTGCATTGTTAAGAGGTTACTGTATGTTTTGCAGTAGCTTCATGGCAGCTTGTTCACAAGAAGTTACTGTCATACTGAACAAAAATATAAATGCAATGTGTTTCATGAGCTGAAATAAAAGGTACAGGTTAGTCGAGGCAATTTGTACATGTAGGTAGGGTTAAAGTGACTATGCATAGATAATACACAGCGGGTAGCAGCAGTGTAAAAACAAATGGAGGAGGGGGGGCCCTAGACTTGGCGCTCCGGTACCGCTTGCCGTGCGATTGCAGAGAGAACAGTCTATGACTTGGGTGACTGGAGTCTTTCACCATTTTTGGCCTTTCCTCTGACACCGCCTAGTATATAGGTCCTGGATGTCAGGAAGCTTGGCCCCAGTGATGTACTGGGCCGTACGCACTACCCTCTGTAGCGCCTTATGGTCAGATGCCGAGCAGTTGCCTTACCAGGTGGTGATGCAACCGGTCAGGATGCTCTCGATGATGCAGCTGTATAACTTTTTGAGGATCTGGGGTCCCATGCCAAATCTTTTAATTGTCCTGAGGGGGAAAAGGTGTTGTCGTGCCCTCTTCATGACTGTCTTGGTATGTTTGGAACATGATAGTTTGTTGGTGATGTGGATACCAAGGAACTTGAAACTCTCGACCTGCTCCACTACAGCCCTGTCGATGTTAATGGGGGCCTGTTCGGCCCGCCTTTTCCTGTAGTCCACAATCAGCTCCTTTGTCTTGCTCACATTGAGGGAGAGGTTGTTGTCCTGGCACCACACTGCCAGGTCTCTGACCTC
This sequence comes from Coregonus lavaretus, assembly GCF_964263955.1. Lineage (NCBI taxonomy): Eukaryota > Metazoa > Chordata > Actinopteri > Salmoniformes > Salmonidae > Coregonus > Coregonus lavaretus. The sequence continues at coordinate 13,023,178 of NC_139989.1, forward strand.
CTCCCTATAGGCTGTCTCATCGTTGTTGGTGATCAGGCCTACCACTGTTGTGTGTCGTCAGCAAACGTACTGATGGTGTTGGAGTCGTGTTTGGCCACGCAGTCGTAGGTGGACAGGGAGTACAGGAGGGGACTAAGCACGCACCCCTGAGGTGCCCCAGTGTTGAGGATCAGCGTGGCAGACGTGTTGTTGCCTACCCTTACCACCTGGGGGCGGCCCGTCAGGATGTCCAGGATCCAGTTGCAGAGGGAGGTTTTGTCCCAGGGTCCTTAGCTTAGTGATGAGCTTTGTGGGCACTATGGTGTGAATGCTGAGCTGTAGTCAATTAACAGCATTCTCACATAGGTGTTCCTTTTGTCCAGATGGGAAAGGGCAGTGTGGAGTGCAATTGAGATTGCGTCATCTGTGGATCTGTTGGGGCGATATGAGAATTGGAGTAGGTCTAGGGTATCCGGGATGATGCTGTTGATGTGAGCCATGACCAGCCTTTCAAAGCACTTCATGGCTACCGACGTGAGTGCTACGGGGCGGTAATCATTTACCTTCGCTTCCTTGGGCACAGGGACTATAGTGGTCTGCTTGAAACATGTAGCTATTACAGACTCGGTCAGGGAGAGGTTGAAAATGTCAGGGAAGACACTTGCCAGTTGGTCCGTACATGCTTTGAGTACACGTCCTGGTAATCCGTCTGGCCCCGTGGCTTTGTGAATGTTGACCTGTTTAAAGGTCTTGCTCACATCGGCTACCGAGAGCGTTATCACACAGTCGTCCGGAACAGCTGGTGCTCTCATGCATGCTTCAGTGTTGCTTTCCTCGAAGCAAGAATAAAAGGCATTTAGCTCGTCTGGTAGGTTCGTGTCACTGGGCAGCTCGCGGCTGGGTTTCCCTTTGTAGTCCGTAATAGTTTTCAAGCCCTGCCACATCCGACGAGCGTCAGAGCCGGTGTAGTAGGATTGAATCTTAATCCTGTATTGACGCTTTGCCTGTTGGATGGTTTGTTTGAGGGCGTAGCGGGATTTCTTATAAGCGTCCAGATTAGTGTCCCGCTCCTTGAAGGTCCTAAAGGCAGCTCTAGCCTTTAGCTCGATGTGGATGTTGCCTGTAATCCATGGCTTCTGGTTGAGGTATGTACGTACGGTCACTGTGGGGACGACATCGTCGATGCACTTATTGATGAAGCAGATGACTGAGGTGGCATACTCCTCAATGCCATTGGATGAATCCCGGAACATATTCCAGTTTGTGCTAGCAAAACAGTCCTGTAGCGTAGCATCCGCGTCATCTGACCACTTCCGTATTGAGCGAGTCACTGGTACTTCCTGCTTTAGTTTTTGCTTGTAAGCAGGAATCAGGAGGATAGAATTATGGTCAGATCTGCCAAATGGAGGGCAAGGGAGAGCTTTGTATGCGTCTCTGTGTGTGGAGTAAAGGTGGTCTAGAGATTTAAGTTTGCCTGCATTAAAGTTCCCGGCCACTAGGAGTGCCGCTTCTGGATGAGCATTTTCTTGTTTTCTTATGGCCTTATACAGCTCATTGAGTGCGGTCTTAGTGCCAGCATCGGTTTGTGGTGGTAAATAGACGGCAACGAATAATATAGATGAGAACTCTCTTGGTAGATAGTGTGGTTTACAGCTTATCATAAGGTACTCTACCTCAGGCGAGCAATACCTCGAGACTTCTTTAATATTAGACATCGCGCACCAGCTGTTATTGACAAAAAGACACACACCCCCGCCCTTTGTTCTTACAAGATGTAGCTTCTCTGTCCTGGCGATGCATGGAAAATCCCGCCAGCTCTATATTATCTGTGTCGTCGTTCAGCCACGACTCAGTGAAACATAAGATATTACAGTTTTTAATGTCCCGTTGGTAGGATATTCTTGATCGTAGATCATCCATTTTGTTTTTCAATGATTGCACGTTGGCCAATGGAACGGATGGTAGTGGAAGTTTACTCACTCGCCTACGAATTCTCAGAAGGCAGCCCGACCTCCGCACCCTTTTTTTTTTGACGGGGATTTGGGTCCGTTCCCGAGAAAGCAGTATATCCTTTGCGTCGGACTCATTAAAGAAGAATCTTCGTCCAGTGCAAGGTGAGTGATCGCTGTTCTGATGTCCAGAAGTTATTTTCGGTCATAAGAGACGGTAGCAGCAACATTATGTACACAATAAGTAAAAAAATAAGTTACAAACAATGCGGAAAAAACTAACAAAATAGCACAGTTGGTTAGGAGCCTGTAAACCACGTGTTCCAGTTCCCGCCAATATCCAGCAACTTCGCACAGCCATTGAAGATGTGTGGGACAACATTCCACAATCAACAGCCTGATCAACTCTATGCGAAGGAGATGTGTTGCGCTGCATGAGGCAAATGGTGGTCACACCAGATACTGACTGGTTTTCTGATCCACACCCCTACATTTTTATTAAGGTACCTGTGACCAACAGATATAGATCTGTAATCCTAGTGATGTGAAGTCCATAGATTAGGGCCTAATGAATTTATTTCAATTGACTGATTTCCTTATATGAACTGTAACTCAGTAAAATCAGTTAAAAAAATAAATAATAATAATAATCGTAGAAATTATTGCATGTTGCGTTTATATTTTTGTTCAGTATAGCTACAAGTGAGTTACTGTAGCTAATCCATTGCACTCACTGACCTGATGGTCTGGTAGGAAACTGAGTATTACAATTACATAGTGACCATCTATAAATGATTTATCTTATGGTTTTTTGGTATCAGATGTCAGCCTTTAACATGGCTGTAAGATGTAATGATTATGAACAGACCATATTAACTGGGATGACATTCCCTCTTATGGGAGACCAAAAAGAGCTAGCTGAAAGCCACGCCTAGAATAAGCCACGCCTTCAATCTTCTGATAGGCTGCCGCTGTTACAGTATGCATCAGAGAAGGTTCAGTAGGTTACTGGCAAGATTGCTGGTGGCAGCAGATGTCCCGTAGGTTACTGACATTTTGCCAGTACATTATTGCGACATTTAAAATAATGGCAACCATCAAACACTTCAACTGCTACAACACTTCCACTGACAGTTGGCATAAATCCACATATATCTGACCATGCCCCAACATATGCTAATGAGCCCCACCAGTACTTTGCCACACCTATCAAAGTGCAGTGATGATCATACCTTATAATCAAAATATTGGGTAGAAAAATGTCCCATTTCACCTACAAGGTACCGAACTGTACCATGTGAGTTCATATGTGTACCTGTGAATAGTACCTTTGACCTTTTTGTACCCCAGGTAACAACACTGTACCCAACTGTACCCTTATTTTTTTTTTAGAATGTAGTGTGAATGAGTATGAACCTGTTGGCCCTGCAGAAACATCAATGCACTCCCGACCAAGAGGTTGTAAGTTCAAATAATTAATGTATACTCTCTGTTAAGTGTCCTTGATCACTGCTAGTTTTACATTGGAGGTGACAATTATTTAACTGATTCTGGGCAGCTGCAGAAATGCATTCTTGCCAATAAGTCGGTGGTCTTATCTCTTTCACGCTCACAGAATCTGGTGTTGTAGCAGGACATTTCAGGTTAATAGCGACCAAGAGGTTATGAGTTCAAATCCCATTTAATGCTGCATGACCACAGTACAAAATATTTTTTACACTTATTGAAATCAGAATACAGCAGCATACTGTAATTTTATGGAAAACACCTTCAAGTTGTTGTGTACATTTACTTTCTTTTTACTGCAACTTTAGGCAAAGTGCAGAAATGTACTCTTGCCAATCTCCATTATGTCCACAGACCTGGTGGCACAGCAGGAACTTCCGTTATAATCCCAAATAATCAGCATACTGTCCATTAACACCTGAATTTGACTGTAAAAATACAGTAACTAGTTGTAGAGATACCATATTTTCACTGCAACTAGACAAAAGCCTCCAGGGGACCATGACACAATGTTCTAAGTATGTCCTTGGGGACTCCACTGGAACAAACCGGGAACTAGACAAAACCTGCAGGGGACCATGACTGTGTAAATTGAATTAATGTCAACTATGCCTTTCAAAGTAAAATATTCTAAATTACACTTGACACCTGGGTTTTCACATGTTGAAATGTTGTCACATGTGTAGTGTCATGGTTTGACATTTTGCATCCCCATATTGTCACATTTATTTCACATGAGATCGTGTTCTCACGTGCTAAAATGTTCTCACGTGTAGTTTTATGTTTTCACATGTTGCTTTACATGTTGTCACGTTATCACATTAACTTCACATTAAATCACATAAGATCATGTGTTCACATCTGAAATTCATGTGTACTTTCTGTAAGGGTATCGCTCTCTGTCTGTTTCTCGGTCTCTCTCGCTCCCTCACAAACACACTGTCTGTCTGTCTGTTTCTCTGTCTCTGTCAATGCAGGCTGCAGCAGACAGGATTAATTATTCTCCCTAGTCCACAGATAACCTGTTTCTCTCATTGCCAGCCCAACTAAAGACGTAAACCAGGCAGATGCTGTCCCAAATGGCACCCTATTCCCTATGTAGTGCACTACCTATTTTGACCAGAGCACATAGAGTTCTGGTCAAAAGTAGTCCACTTTATCAGAAATAGTATACCATTTGGGACACAGCCATATATTTATTTCACACACAAAGTCTCACCACAAAGAACACACTGTGCCAGCCTGGCGCCTTTCCACAATCTTCTAAGGATCTCAGTCCACCCACATAAAGATGCATGGCATTGGCAGGCAATTAGGCTAGTGACATCTGTTTCCCACTTATGCATAAGCTCGTGTGCAAAACATGTGTAGGCTACAGGACAGGAGGAGTGCGCACCTGTGCATTTTACACACAGACTATGCGAATCATGCCCCCGCCAATCTTTCAACAAGCCAATAGCGTATAGCCTAACCCTAGCCTAGTCAGTGCAGCTCCGCAAAACGCCGCACTGTCCAGTTTCTCACATCTGTCTTCTTTCAGGACCTTTAAATACAGTGACATGGGTAAACAATCTGGAGGAGGGGCCCTCTCATCCACACTGATATCACTCTCAGCCAATGAGCGAAAGATCCCTAATCACTGTCAAGTAACTATCTTTGCCATTGGCTTGGAGCTGGAAGCGGTCGCTAGGGAGCCACTCAAGCGTCGCGCTGAGCATGGTCCAGTGCTACTGTGTAGTAAACCAAGTAGAGCGAAGCGCAGCGCGAGAGTACCTGCTACTTTCTAATATGCGCGGCGCGGTGAAGAAAACTCGCCGCTCTTGACGCCCCTATATCTGCGGTGCGGTTTTCTCGCTCTGTCTGCACTTAGCTACAGTTCTACAGTTCTAAAAGGTGTTCGAATTCGACTCTCGTATATGCTACCTATTTTAATGAATGAATGGGATTGCCCCACCGTTTATTTTCAACACAGTAACGTTTAATGCAAGACGTAGAGTTTCTTCATGGCGTCTCAACAGCAGTCAAGAATTCAGTCCTATCTGGAGAAAAATAAAATTGGACCGCTGTTTGAGGTTAGTGCATTAATCATCTCAACTAGCATATTTCACCTGTTCATGGCATTGACTGGGACACGTATGTTTTGCTGCAAGCCTACAATTTATCAGCATCATAAGGCTTTGGTTTCAATGTAAAACTTAGATCGATCAAATAGCCTATATGAATGTGCATACCATTATATATAAAAACTAGGCTATACATGTATGGAAATTATAAGACCCTCTCCCTGCATTGAATTTGGAAATACAGAGCGCGCACAGACAGCACACCCCTTCCACCCGATAGCGATCATCATCACAGATTCGATCTGCCTGCAAGATTGTAAAACGGAACCCACTCTCTGTAAATCCAGCTATTGGAAAATATCATTATAAAGTAGCCAGTAGTGGTTGTCTTGTCGCATATTTTCCTTGGCTACCAAGCATGCATGTCCTGGTCGTATGCATCCATCCCCTTATGATTAGAAAGATAGATGTTTCTAAAAGGTCCCGACGGGTTTACAGGCAGCACAAAGTGGGCAATATCATTCTCTGGAGCACTAGGTAAAGGCGGTCGGGGTAAACTGAGGTAACACACTGGCACTGCGCTTGGAGGTTCTAAGCGGCACAAATGTTTACTGAAGAGAAGCAATAATGTTTGACGAGATCATTGCCGGTTCTACAGTCCGATCATATTAATACAGATAGCGTCCTGCATCTACATGGCTGTTTGGCTGGAGAGTGTTGTAGCTAGCTACCTCTCTGTTTGTGTAGGGAGTTCACGTAGGTGCTATAGTACAGTAGATAGGCTGCACTGCCATGAGGACAGTTTATCGATAGCCTATCTGAGTTGAAACATGCAGAGGTTCAAAATAAAGAGAGAATTACTGCAAGGCATCTGCCTGAAGGGCTATTGATTTAAGTGTGAATGAAGTTTTGCATGTCTGTGGGAATCTATTGTCTTCTGGTTTTCATTGGTGTTTGTTTGAATGTTGTGTATCAGTCTGAGTTAATGACAGTATTGACTACCACAGCTACAGATCAAATCTTACAGTAGTGCATATAGACTATTCACAAGACACAAATACTGGTTGAATCAACGTTGCTTCCACGTCATTTCAACCAAAACATTATATGTGATGACGTTGAATCGACGTGGAAAACTGAATGGATTTGCAAAAAATCATCAACTTTTTTTCACCCAACTTTTTACCTAAATCCAATGACATGGTGAAATGTTGTTGTTTTTTCAAGTTGAATTCATGTTAGTTGACAACTGAACCAAAATTAAATCAAAACTAGACATTGAAATGACGTCTGTGCCCAGTGGGTAGCAGCATAATAACTGGTTTTATTCTGGTTGAATTCTCCTTTAAATGTATCAGTCTGAGTTACTGTAATGACAGCTGTGCCTACCACACCCCATAATGTTGGTATGATATCCCCGCTAGAAGAGTCAGTCATGCCGTGTGCATCCCAAATGGAACCCTATGTAGTGCACTATGTAGGGGATATGGTGCCATTTGGGACATATTGGCTGTTTCTCTAGACTGTGTTGGTATGATATCCCAGCTAGAAGAGTAAGTACTGCTAGTTGTGTAGATGGTAGAGTCATATCTAATTAGAGGGTCAGATGGATAGATTAACTCACAGATGCTGGGGAGACACCGAGGCCACACAAACACAGACTGTTTCTCCCGAGGCTCCTCTACACACACACATACACCATCTGCAGTAACAAAACTGAGTGTGTGTGTTGCATCGGGACATGTTTTTGTGGGAGGTTGAGAGAGAGAGAGAGAGAAAGTGATACAGATATATATAGAGAGAGAGACATAGAAAGAGAGAATAAGAGAGAGAGACTGCATGCTTGAGCGTGTTTGCAAGTATGTATATCTGTGTGTGGTGGTTGTACGTACACAGTATGTGTGTGTGTGTGTGTGTGTGTGTGTGTATATGTACTAATGCAGGTGTGTCACAAACTGCTGATCAGGTCCTCCTTTCCACTGATGTAGCAACACACACACACACTCCATAACACACATATGCTGCATGTTAATCAGTGCTGGCTAATAGCAAAGAGTGGCCCGGGCCAGCCAACCCAGCACAATGGACAGCTGCTCCCTGCTATTGTAGTGACTATAGTGCTGTACACTCACATCACTGCTCCCTGCTAGCGTAGTGACGATAGAGCTGTACACTCACATCAATTCTGACTGCTAGCGTAGCGACTATAGCGGTGTACACTCACATCAATCATTATTGCTAGCATAGCGACTATAGCGCTGAACACTCACATCAATTCTGACTGCTATCGTAGCGACTATAGAGCTGTAGCTACACTCACATTGTCAGGTGCTGATGTGGTGTAGGAGTCAGGCGCAGGACACAGAAGCTTCGTCCAACAGACTTTACTTACGACAAAATACAAACTAACGGGCCTCTACTACCCGGAGGCGAGCGATTACGCAACAGTGCGCAAAACACCAAAATACAAACAGATTACGCAACACGTGCGTCTGTACTCAAAACTATGGAGCAAAATCAACGGCACCTAATGACAGGCGGAACAAGATCCCACAAAACACAGTGGAAAACAGGCTGCCTAAGTATGGGTCCCAATCAGAGACAACAATCAACAGCTGATTCACGTTGCCTCTGATTGAGAACCACACCGGCCAACATAGAAAACACATAAGCTAGATAATGAACCTAGAACACAAACACATAGAAACTACACACCCTGGCTCAACATAACAGAGTCCCAGAGCCAGGGCGTGACAGTACCCCCCCCAAAGGCGCGGACTGCGACCGCGCCAAACATAAACCGAACAGGGGAGGGCTGGGTGGGCATTCCTCCTCGGAGGCAGGCGGTTCCGGCTCCGGGCTTGACCACCACCCTCCAACAATCCCCCCGTAGCGCCCCTGGTCCGGTCCCGCTGGCTGGAGCTGGACTGGACATCGGTGGAGCGGATTGCTTAGGCTCCGATGTGGAGCAGCTGACCGGTACCTGACCCGGCACCGGTGACCCAGGCACGGGCTGTGCCGGACTGACGACGCGCACCACAGGCTTGGTGCGGGGAGCAGGGACGGGCCGAACCGGGCTGACGAAGCGCACCACAGGCTTGGTGCGGGGAGCAGGAACAGGCCGGGCCGGGCTGGCGACAAACACTGTGGCAAAACAGGCTGCCTAAGTATGGTTCCCAATCAGAGGCAACGTGAATCAGCTGTTGATTGTTGTCTCTGATTGGGAACCATACTTAGGCAGCCTGTTTTGCCACAGTGTTGGTGGGATCTTCTGTCACGATCGTCGAACATAGTGGACCAATGCGCAGCGTGGAATGAGAACATACTTTTATTTAATAGAGTACCACACGAACAAAACGATACGTGACGTCCTTGGTAACAGACACAAACCATACACGGAACAAGATCCCACAAACACTGTGGCAAAACAGGCTGCCTAAGTATGGTTCCCAATCAGAGACAACAATCAACAGCTGATTCACGTTGCCTCTGATTGAGAACCACACCGGCCAACATAGAAAACACATCAGCTAGATAATGAACCTAGAACACAAACACATAGAAACTACACACCCTGGCTCAACATAACAGAGTCCCAGAGCCAGGGCGTGACACACATCAATTCTGACTGGTAGCGTAGCGACTATAGTGCTGTACACTCACATCAATTCTGACTGCTAGCGTAGCGACTATAGCGCTGAACACTCATGTCACTTCTGACTGCTAGTGTAGCGACTATAGCACTGTACACTCACAACACTTCTCCCTGCTAGCGTAGTGACTATAGCGCTGTATACTGACATCAATTCTGACTGATGGCTTAGCGACTATAAGGCTGTACACACATCAATTCTGACTGGTAGCTTAGCGACTATAGTGCTGTACACTCACATCACTTTTGACTGCTAGCGTAGCGACTATAGCGCTGTACACTCACATCACTGCTCTCTGCTAGGGAAGCGACTATAGCGCTGTACACTCACAACACTTCTGACTGCTAGTGTAGCGACAATAGTGCTATACACCACAGGAGGTTGGTGAGGGGAGAACGGGCTAGTGGTAATGGCTGGAGCGGATCAATGTAATGGTATCAAATACATCAGGCACATGGTTTCCATGTTTTTGATGCCATTCCATTTTCTCCATTCTGGCCATTATTATGAGTCGTCCTCCCCTCAGCAGCCTCCATTGCTGTACACTCAAATGAATTCTGACTGCTTCAGTAGCGACTATAACGCTGTACACTCACATCACTGCTCCCTGCTAGAGTAGCGACTATAGTGCTGTACACTCACATCAATTTTGACTGGTAGCGTAGCGACTATAGTGCTGTACACTCACATCAATTCTGACTGCTAGTGTAGCGACAATAGTGCTATACACCACAGGAGGTTGGTGAGGGGAGAACGGGCTAGTGGTAATGGCTGGAGCGGATCAATGTAATGGTATCAAATACATCAGGCACATGGTTTCCATGTTTTTGATGCCATTCCATTTTCTCCATTCTGGCCATTATTATGAGTCGTCCTCCCCTCAGCAGCCTCCATTGCTGTACACTTAAATGAATTCTGACTGCTTCAGTAGTGACTATAACGCTGTACACTCACATCACTGCTCCCTGCTAGAGTAGCGACTATAGTGCTGTACACTCACATCAATTTTGACTGGTAGCGTAGCGACTATAGTGCTGTACACTCACATCAATTCTGACTGCTAGCGTAGCGACTATAGAGCTGTACACTCACATTACTGCTCCCTGCTAGCGTAGCGGATATAGCGCTGAACACTCACATCAATTTTGACTGCTAGCGTAGCGACTATAGCGCTGTACACTCAAATCACTGCTCCCTGCTAGGGTAGCGACTTGAGCGCCGAACACTCACATCAATTCTGACTGCTAGCGCAGCAACTATAGTGCTGTACACTCACATCAATTCTGACTGCTAGAGTAGCGACTATAGTGCTGTACACTCACATCAATTCTGACTGCTAGCGCAGCGACTATAGAGCTGTACACTCACAACACTGCTCCCTGCTAGCGTAGCGACTATAGCGCTGTACACTCACAACACTGCTCTCTGATAGCGTAGGGACTATAGAGCTGTACACTCAAATCACTGCTCCCTGCTAGGGAAGCGACTTGAGCGCCGAACACTCACATCAATTCTGAATGCTAGCTTTGGGACTATAGCGCTGTACAGTCACATCAATTCTGACTGCTAGTTTAGCGACTATAGTGCTTTTCACTCACGTAACTTCTGACTGCTAGCTTAGCGACTATAGTGCTGTACACTCACATCAATTCTGACTGCTATCGTAGCGACTATAGCGCTGTACACTCACATCAATTCTGACTGCTAGCTTAGCGACTATAGCGCTGTACACACATCAATTCTGACTGCTATCGTAGCGACTATAGAGCTGTATACTCACAACACTTCTGATTGCTTTTGTAGCGAATATAGTGCTGTACACCACAGGAGGTTGGTGAAAGGAGAAAGGGCTAGTGGTAATGACTGGAGCGGAATAAATGGAATGTCATCAAATACATCAGGCACATGGTTTCCATGTTTTTGATGCCATTCCATTTGCTCCGTTCTGGCCATTATTATGAGCTGTACTCCCCTCAGCATTCTCCACTGCTGGAAAAATTCTGACTGCTAGCGTAGAAACTATAGTGCTGTACACTGACACCACTGCTCCCTGCTAGTGTAGCGACTATAGCAATGTACACTAACATAAATTCTGACTGCTAGCGTAGTTACTTTTTTGCTGGACACTCACATACATTTTGACTGCTAGCGTAGCGACTATAGCGCTGTACACTCACATCAATTGTTACTGCTAGCATAGCGACTCTAGCGCTTTAAACTCATATCACTTCTGACTTCTAGCGTAGCGACAATAGCGCGGTACACTAATGTCACTTCTGACTGCTAGCGTAGCTACTATAGCGCTTTAGACTCACATCACTGCTCCCTGCTAGGGTTGTGACTATAGTGCTGGACACTCACATCAATTCTGTCTGCTAGCATAGCGACTATAGCGCTGTACACTCACATAATTTCTTACTGCTAGCTTAGTGACTATAGCGCTGTACACTCACATCAATTCTGACAGCTAGCATAGCAACCTTTTTGCAGGACACTCACATACATTTTGACTTCTAGCTTAGCGGCTTTAGCGCTGTACACTCACATCAATTCTGACTGCTAGCTTAGCGATTATAGCATAGACTCACATCAGTTCTGCTAGCATAGTGACTATAGCACTGTACACTCACCTTAATCCTGCCTGCTAGCGTAACGACTAGAGCGCAATACACTCACATCAATTCTGACTGCTAGTCTATCGACAATAGCGCTGTACACTCAAATAACTGCTCCCTGCTAGCGTAGTGACTATAGCGAAGTACTCGTATCAATTCTGACTGCTAGCTTAGCGACTATAGCCCTGTACACTCACATCAATTCTGACTGCTTTCGTAGCGACTATAGACCACAGGAGGTTGGTGAGGGGAGAATGTGCTAGTGGTAATGGCTGGAGCGGAATCAACAGAATGGTTCCTACATCAGGAATATTGTTTCCATGTTTTTGAGACCATTCCATTTCATCTGTTCCGGCCATTTTTATGAGCCGTATTCCCCTCAGCAGCCTCCGCTGCTGTACACTCACAGAAATTCTGACTGCCAGCGTAGCGACTATAGCACTGTACAATCACAACAATTCTGACTGCCAGCGTAGCGACTATAGCACTGTACAATCACAACAATTCTGACTGAGAGCGTAGTGAATATAGCGATGTATGATCAAAACATTTCTGACCGCTAGCATAGCGACTATAGAGCTGTACACTCACATAAATCACTGCTCCTTGCTAGTGTAGCAACTTTTTTGCTGGACACTCACATACATTTTGACTTCTAGCGTAGCGATTAATGCGCTGTACACTCACATCACTGCTCCCTGCTAGCATAGCGACATTAGCGCTGAACACTCACGTCACTTCTGACTTCTAGCATAGCAATTATAGCGCTCTACACTCACATCAATTCTGACTGCTAATGTAACCGCTATAGCACTGTACACTCACATCACTTCTGACTGCTAGCGTAGCGATTAGAGCGCTGTAAACTCACATCAATTCTTATTGCTAGCGTTTTGACTATTGTTCTGTCCAGTCACATACAGTGGGGAAAAAAAGTATTTAGTCAGCCACCAATTGTGCATGTTCTCCCACTTAAAAAGATGAGAGAGGCCTGTAATTTTCATCATAGGTACACGTCAACTATGACAGACAAATTGAGAAAAAAAATCCAGAAAATCACATTGTAGGATTTTTAATGAATTTATTTGCAAATGATGGTGGAAAATAAGTATTTGGTCACCTACAAACAAGCAAGATTTCTGGCTCTCACAGACCTGTAACTTCTTCTTTAAGAGGCTCCTCTGTCCTCCACTCGTTACCTGTATTAATGGCACCTGTTTGAACTTGTTATCAGTATAAAAGACACCTGTCCACAACCTCAAACAGTCACACTCCAAACTCCACTATGGCCAAGACCAAAGAGCTGTCAAAGGACACCAGAAACAAAATTGTAGACCTGCACCAGGCTGGGAAAACTGAATCTGCAATAGGTAAGCAGCTTGGTTTGAAGAAATCAACTGTGGGAGCAATTATTAGGAAATGGAAGACATACAAGACCACTGATAATCTCCCTCGATCTGGGGCTCCACGCAAGATCTCACCCCGTGGGGTCAAAATGATCACAAGAATGGTGAGCAAAAATCCCAGAACCACACGGGGGGACCTAGTGAATGACCTGCAGAGAGCTGGGACCAAAGTAACAAAGCCTACCATCAGTAACACACTACGCCGCCAGGGACTCAAATCCTGCAGTGCCAGACGTGTCCCCCTGCTTAAGCCAGTACATGTCCAGGCCCGTCTGATGTTTGCTAGAGTGCATTTGGATGATCCAGAAGAGGATTGGGAGAATGTCATATGGTCAGATGAAACTAAAATAGAACTTTTTGGTAAAAACTCAACTCGTCGTGTTTGAAGGACAAAGAATGCTGAGTTGCATCCAAAGAACACCATACCTACTGTGAAGCATGGGGGTGGAAACATCATGCTTTGGGACTGTTTTTCTGCAAAGGGACCAGGACGACTGATCCGTGTAAAGGAAAGAATGAATGGGGCCATGTATCGTGAGATTTTGAGTGAAAACCTCCTTCCATCAGCAAGGGCATTGAAGATTAAACGTGGCTGGGTCTTTCAGCATGACAATGATCCCAAACACACCGCCCGGGCAACGAAGGAGTGGCTTCGTAAGAAGCATTTCAAGGTCCTGGAGTGGCCTAGCCAGTCTCCAGATCTCAACCCCATAGAAAATCTTTGGAAGGAGTTGAAAGTCCGTGTTGCCCAGCGACAGCCCCAAAACATCACTGCTCTAGAGGAGATCTGCATGGAGGAATGGGCCAAAATACCAGCAACAGTGTGTGAAAACCTTGTGAAGACTTACAGAAAACGTTTGACCTGTGTCATTGCCAACAAAGGGTATATAACAAAGTATTGAGAAACTTTTGTTATTGACCAAATACTTATTTTCCACCATAATTTGCAAATAAATTCATTAAAAATCCTACAATGTGATGGATTTCCTCATTTTGTCTGTCATAGTTGATGTGTACCTATGAAGAAAATTACAGGCCTCTCTCATCTTTTTAAGTGGGAGAACATGCACAATTGGCGGCTGACTAAATACTTTTTTTCTCCACTGTAAATTCTGACTGCTACTGTTGCAACTTTTTTGTTGTATACTTACATACATTTTGACTGCCAGAGTAGCGATTATAGCGCTGTACACTCACATCACTTTTGACTGCTAGCGTAGCCACTATAGCGCTGTACACTCACATCACTTCTCCATGCTAGCGTAGCGATTATAGCTCTGTACACTCACATCAATTTTTACTGCTTGCGTAGCAACTATAGTGCTGTACACTCACATCAGTTTTGACTGCTAGCGTAGCGACTATAGCGCTGTAAACTCACTTCACTTCTGACCTCTAGCGTAGCGATTATAGAGCTGTACACTCACATCAATTTTGACTGCTAGCGTAGCAACTATAGTGCTGTACACTCACATCAATTTTGACTGCTGGTGTAGCGATTATAGCGCTGTAAACTCACATCACTGCTCCCTGCTTAAGTAGCGTCTATAGCGCTGTACACTCACATCAATTCAGACTGCTAGTGTAGCGACTCTGGTGCTTTAAACTCACATCACTGCTCCCTGCTAGCGTAGTGGCTATAGCGCTGTACACTCACATCAATTCTGACTGCTAGTGTAGCGACTATAGCGCTGAACACTCACATAAATTCTGACTGCTAGCGTAGCGACTATAGACTATAATGAGTCGGAAGAGAGGGATTTTCTCCACACTCCCGTCATTTGCAATAGAAAGAAAATGAGATATCGCGGAATGAGATTGGGGTGCTTGTTAAGGAGCCGGCTACGAGTGGCTAATCTGCCTTTGCCATCGATACTATTGGCCAACTTACATTCGCTTGATAATAAAGTGGACGAACTACAGGCACGTATATCCTACCAACGGGACATTAAAAACTGTAATATCTTTTGTTTCACCGAGTCGTGGCTGAACGAAGACATGAATAACATACAGCTGGCGGGTTATACACTGTATCGGCAGGATAGAACAGTGTAAACAACAGCTGGTGCACGATATCTAAGGAAGTCTCAAGGTTTTGCTCGCTTGAGGTAGAGTATCTCATGATAAGCTGTAGATCACACTATCTCCCAAGAGAGTTTTCATCTATATTCTTCGTAGCTGTCTATTTACCACCATAAACCGATGCTGGCACTAAGACCGCACTCAATGAGCTGTATAAGGCCATAAGCAAACAGGAAAACGCTCATCCAGAGGCGGCGCTCCTAGTGGCCGGGGACTTTAATGCAGGGAAACGTACATCCGTTTTACCTAATTTGGACCAGCATGTTAAATGTGCAACCAGAGGGAAAAACTCTAGACCACCTTTACTCCACACACAGAGACGCGTACAAAGCTCTCCCTCGCCCTCCATTTGGCAAATCTGATCATAATTCTATCCTCCTGATTCCTGCTTACAAGCAAAAACTAAAGCAGTAAGCACCAGTGACTCGGTCAATAAAAAAGTGTTCAGATGAAGCACATGCTAAGCTACAGGACTGTTTTGCAAGCACAGACTGGAATATGTTCTGGGATTCTTCCGATAGCATTGAGGAGTACACCACATCAGTCACTGGCTTCATCAATAAGTGCATCGACGACGTCGTCCCCACAGTGACTGTACGTACATACCCCAACTAGAAGCCATGGATTACAGGCAACATCCGCACTGAGCTAAAGGGTAGAGCTGCCTCTTTCAAGGAGCGGGACTCTAACCCGGAAGCTTATAAGAAATCCCGCTATGCCCTCCGACGATCCAACAAACAGGCAAAGCGTCAATACAGAACTAAGATCGAATCGTACTACACCGGCTCCGACGCTCGTCGGATCTGGCAGGGCATGCAAACTATTACTGACTACAAATGGAAGCACAGCCGCGAGCTGCCCAGTGACACGAGCCTACCAGACGAGCTAAATTACTTCTATGCTCACTTCGAGGCAAGTAACATTGAAACATGCATGAGAGCATCAGCTGTTCCGGACGACTGTGTGATCACGCTCTCCGTAGCCGATGTGAGTAAGACCTTTAAACAGGTCAACATTCACAAGGCCGCAAGGCCAGATGGATTACCAGGACGTGTACTCCGAGCAAGCGCTGACCATTTTCAACCTCTCCCTGTCTGAATCTGTTAAAAAAATTTAAGCCATGTAACATTTTCTTCTGCAACGTGACCCAAATGAACTACCTTCCAGTGCATGCACTATAACATTGGCTGAAATAGTACTCACACACATCTACTTCATGTTTCTAAATGATTTCTTTATTCAGACAAAGGGTACTGCTATGGGATCCCCTATGGCTCCTAACTATGCTAATTTGTATGTGGGTTACATGGAGAAACAGTCCATTTTCAATCCTCTCAAAAATGTTTATTATTTGGAAACGGTGCATTGATGATATTTATGTTCTATGGAGGGGTGATTCAAAACCGCTCCAGGTATTCCATGCTTTTCTTAACTCTTGTTCTGAGCACCTGAGATTTACTATGCAATCTGACACACGTCAAATCAGTTTCCTTGATCTTCTGATTTTGTGTGAGAATAATGTTCTATATACTGATCTTTACAGGAAACCTACTGATCGTAACAGTTTGTTGAGGGCTGATAGTTGTCACCTGCTTCCCTTGAAAAACAGTTTTCCCTACAGCCAATTCTGTAGGGGGTACAAAACTGGTCAGATTAATACTGCCATTGAGAAAATTCAAAACAAATCGGGATCTGATCTCTTTCAAGGACAGTCTCACAAAAATATGCATTATTGCGTTCTAACTACACGCTATTCAAAGTGTTCTGAACAAATTAAGGGAATCGTTCACAAACATTGGCACATTCTAAGATCCGATGACAGTATTGGTAATGTGTTTTCGGACCCTCCCTTGGTTGTATTCCCGTGGGGCAGAAATCTCAGAGATCAATTTGTAAACTCTGATTTACCACCCCTAAATATCCCTGCACAACGACTATTTACGCCTCTACCGGATGGAAACTACAAGTGTAATGGCTGCGCCCAATGCAATGGCACTTACAAATGTAGATTCTTCAAACACCCCCAAACAGGGAAACAGATCCCAATGAAAGGTGTTATTACGTGCTCCACTAAGGCAGTTATTGTCAAGGCTGAGGTGTATGATGTGTGGAAGTCAGGCGCAGGACACCGAAGCTTAGTCCAACAAAGTTTACTGTGAAAAACCACCAGGCAAGGATACAGTAAACGGCCTCAACAAACAGAGGCGAGCAATACGCAAACTATGCGTATAACAAATAAACAAATAAACAGATACAAAAACACGCAGCACTACGGACAGGCGAAAACAACACACAATCTAACCAATGCAAAACAGGGAACTTATAGGACACGTAATCAGACACAAACGGACACAGGTGTAAAAGACAGACCAAAGCAATCACACCAAGAAACATTCGGTGGCAGCTAGTACTCCGGGGACGGCGAACGCCGAAGCCTGCCCGAACTAGGAGGAGGAGCAGTCTCGGCAGAATCCGTGACAGTACCCCCCCCTTGACGCGCGGCTCCAGCTGTGCGCCGACCCCGGCCTCGGGGACGGCCAGGAGGACGCGGACCCGGGCGCGTGGGATGCCCACGGTGGAACTCAGTCAGGAGGGACAGATCTAGGATGTCCCTCCTAGGCACCCAGCACCGTTCCTCCGGACCGTACCCCTCCCACTCCACGAGATACTGGAGACCACTCATCCGGCGCCTCGAGTCCAAGATGGTCCGGACCCTGTACGCCGGGGCCCCCTCGATGTCCAAAGGGGGCGGAGGGGTCTCTCCTATCTCATCTTCTTGGAGTGGGCCAGCTACCACCGGCCTGAGAAGAGACACATGGAACGAGGGGTTAATATTCTTGTACTCAATAGGCAGTTGTAACCTGTAACACACCTCGTTCAATCTTCTCAGGACTTTAAAGGGCCCCACAAACCGCCGACCCAGCTTCCGGCAGGGCAGGCGGAGGGGCAGGTTTCGAGTCGAGAGCCAGACTCGATCTCCCGGTGCGTACACCGGTCCCTCACTGCGGTGGCGATCGGCGCTCGCCTTTTGTTGACGGATGGCACGCTGCAGATGGACATGGGCAGCGTCCCACGTCTCCTCCGAGCGCCGAAACCACTCGTCCACCGCAGGAGCTCGATCTGGCTCTCGTGCCATGGTGCCAGGACCGGCTGATACCCTAAAACACACTGGAAAGGTGTTAAATTGGTGGAGGAGTGGCGGAGAGAGTTCTGGGCCATCTCTGCCCAGGGGATAAACCTAGACCACTCCTCCGGCCGGTCCCGGCAATAGGACCTCAGAAACCTACCCACATCCTGGTTGACTCGTTCAACCTGCCCATTGCTCTCTGGGTGGTACCCCGAGGTAAGGCTTACCGAGACCCCCAAGCGTTCCATGAACGCCCCCCAAACTCTGGAGGTGAACTGGGGACCTCGGTCAGACACAATATCATCGGGGACCCCATAGTGCCGGAACACGTGGGTAAATAGGGCCTCAGCGGTCTGTAGGGCAGTAGGGAGACCCGGCATTGGGAGGAGACGACAGGCCTTGGAAAACCGATCCACAACGACCAAAATGGTGGTATTCCCCTGGGAGGGGGGTAGGTCGGTCACAAAATCCACCGAGAGGTGGGACCATGGTCGTTGTGGAACGGGCAGGGGATGTAACTTACCCCTGGGCAAATGTCTAGGCGCCTTACACTGGGCGCACACCGAGCAGGAGGAGACATAAACCCTCACATCCCTAGCTAACGTTGGCCACCAGTATTTCACGCTAAGGCAGTGCACTGTCCGGCCAATACCTGGATGTCCAGAGGAGGGTGATGTATGAGCCCAATAAATCAGACGATCACGAACCTCGAGCGGAACGTACGTCCGCCCCACAGGACACTCGGGGGGAGTAGGGTCGGTACGCAGTGCCCGCTCGATTTCCGCATCGACCTCCCACACCACCGGAGCCACCAGACAAGACTCCGGCAGTATGGAAGTAGGCTCAATGGACCTCTCCTCTGTGTCATACCGCCGGGACAGGGCGTCTGCCTTACCGTTCTGGGACCCTGGGATGTATGTGATCTTAAAAACAAACCGGGTCAGGAACATGTTCCACCTAGCCTGACGAGGGTTCAATCTCCTAGCTGCCCGGATGTACTCCAGGTTACGGTGATCAGTCAGAATGAGGAAAGGGTGTTGAGCCCCCTCAAGCCAATGCCTCCACACCTTTAGGGCCTGGACTACAGCTAACAGCTCCCTGTCCCCAACGTCATAATTGCGCTCCGCCGAGCTGAGCTTCTTGGAGTAGAACGCACAGGGGCGGAGCTTAGGTGGCGTGCCGGACCGTTGTGACAGGACTGCCCCAATGCCGGCCTCGGACGCGTCTACCTCTACTTGGAATGGTAAAGAGGGATCCGGATGCGCCAGCACCGGGGCCGAGGTGAACAGGTTCTTCAGTTTGACAAATGCCCTGTCCGCCTCAGCTGACCACTGCAAACGAACCGGACCCCCCTTTAGCAGGGACGTAATGGGAGCTGCAACCTGTCCAAAGACCCGGATAAACCTCCGGTAGTAATTAGCAAAACCCAAGAACTGCTGCACCTCTTTTACAGTGGTTGGAGTTTGCCAATTACGCACGGCCGACACACGGTCTACCTCTATCTCCACACCAGACGCGGACAACCGATAACCCAAAAAGGAGACGGACTCCTGGAAGAACAGGCATTTCTCTGCCTTGACATACAAGTCATGCTCCAACAGTCTTCTCAACACTCGGCGCACCAGGGCTACATGCTCGGCTCGTGTAGAAGAGTACACTAGGATGTCGTCGATGTATACTACCACACCCTGCCCATGCATGTCCCGGAAAATCTCGTCAACAAAGGATTGGAAGACTGAAGGAGCATTCATTAACCCGTATGGCATGACGAGATACTCGTAATGACCCGAGGTGGTGCTAAATGCTGTCTTCCATTCATCCCCCTCCCTAATGCGCACCAGATTGTACGCGCTCCTGAGATCCAACTTTGTGAAGAACCGCGCTCCGCGTAATGATTCTGTCATAGTCGCAATCAGTGGAAGAGGGTAACTGTACTTAACCGTGATCTGATTGAGACTACGGTAGTCAATACACGGGCGCAAACCCCCGTCCTTCTTCTTCACAAAGAAGAAACTCGAGGAAACCGGGGAAGTGGAGGACCGTATGTATCCCTGTGCCAAGGACTCGGCTATGTAAGTCTCCATAGCCGCTGTCTCCTCTTGAGACAGGGGATACACACGGCTCCGCGGAAGTGCCGCTCCTGTTTGGAGATCTATCGCACAATCCCCCTGTCTATGAGGTGGTAGCCGTGTTGCCCTCGTTTTGCTGAACACAAGTGCTAAATCCTCATACTCAGGGGGAATGCGCATTGCGGGCACTTGGTTCGGACTCTCTACCGAGGTCGCCCCTAAGGAAACACCTAGACATCTCCCTACACACTGGGCAGACCACTCCATAAGAGCCCTCTGTTGCCACGCAATGGTAGGATCATGGGCGCTTAACCAGGGAAGCCCCAGCACCACGGGATACGCAGGAGAGTCAATCAGATAAAACTGAATGATCTCCTCATGACCCCCCTGCGTCGTCATCTTAAGTGGTGCTGTGACTTCTCTGATCAGCCCCGACCCCAACGGCCGGCTGTCTAGGGCGTGAACAGGAAAAGGGGCTTCTACCGGCCGAAGGGGAATTCCTAACCTATAACAAAATGCACGATCAACAAAATTCCCAGCTGCGCCTGAATCTACTAGCGCCTTATGCTGGGAATGAGGTGCCACCTGTGGAAATTTCACAGGTATACTCATGTGACCAACAGAGAGCTCTGGGTAAGTGGGGCGCCTACTCACCTGAAATGACTCCCCAGTGCGTGACCTGTTGTCCCCTCTCCCAGGAGACCCTCCCCAGCACCTGGCCGCGGTGTGTCCTCCACGGCCACAGTTGGTGCAGGGGATGGCCCCCCTCGGGTTCTCTCTCCTCCTCTCCCTAGCGCCAGCACCCCCGAGCTCCATGGGAATCGGCTCGGAGGTGCTGGAGGGTGGAATGGACGACCCCCACTCGGGACGTCCGCGGGTAGCCAGCAGTGTGTCGAGACGGATGGAGATGTCCACCAACTGGTCGAAGGATAGGTTGGTGTCCCTGCAGGCCAGCTCACGACGAACGTCCTCTCGTAGGCTACACCGGTAATGGTCGATGAGGGCCCTCTCATTCCACCCCGCATCCGCCGCTAGAGTCCGGAACTCCAGGGCGAACTCCTGTGCGCTCCTCTTCCCCTGTCGGAGGTGGAACAGACGCTCCCCCGCCGCCTTCCCCTCAGGTGGGTGATCGAAGACAGCCCTGAAGCGGCGGGAGAACTCCGCGTAGGTGATGGTAGAGGCGTCTATTCCCCTCCATTCGGCGTTGGCCCACTCCAACGCCTTGCCGGATAGACAGGAGATGAGGGCGGAGACGCTCTCGTATCCCGAGGGCGCTGGGTGTATGGTAGCCAGGTAGAGTTCCACCTGCAGGAGGAACCCCTGACACCCGGCTGCAGAACCGTCATATGCCCTCGGGAGCGAGAGCCGTATGCCACTGGGTTCCGGTGCTGAGAGAGGAGGACTGGCCGTTGGTAATGGGATGGTGTGAGAAGGCGTGGGCACCTCTCCAGTAACCAACCGGCGCAGAGTGTTGGACACCTCGTTCATGGCGGCCCCAAGTTGCCGGATCATGGTGTCTTGGTCGCTGATCCGATCCTCCAGCGACTTGGGTGCCGCCACTGCTCCTGCTGACTCCATAGTGGTGTGTTGTTCTGTCAAGGCTGAGGTGTATGATGTGTGGAAGTCAGGCGCAGGACACCGAAGCTTAGTCCAACAAAGTTTACTGTGAAAAACCACCAGGCAAGGATACAGTAAACGGCCTCAACAAACAGAGGCGAGCAATACGCAAACTATGCGTATAACAAATAAACAAATAAACAGATACAAAAACATGCAGCACTACGGACAGGCGAAAACAACACACAATCTAACCAATGCAAAACAGGGAACTTATAGGACACGTAATCAGACACAAACGGACACAGGTGTAAAAGACAGACCAAAGCAATCACACCAAGAAACATTCAATGGTGGCAGCTAGTACTCCGGGGACGGCGAACGCCGAAGCCTGCCCGAACTAGGAGGAGGAGCAGTCTCGGCAGAATCCGTGACAGTTATTTATCTTATAACTTGTCCTTGTGGTAAAAATGATGTGGGTAAAACAAAGCGCGAGTTAAAAGTACGAATCTCGGAGCATCGTAGCACCATTAGGTGCAAAAACTCGACATACCCAGTCACTGCCCACTTTTTGGAAGCGAACCACTCGATTTCGTCCCTACGTTATATCGGCATTGAACATGTCACCCTCCCTAGGAGAGGGGGTGACCTCGACAACTTATTGTTAAAACGAGAGGCTGCCTGGATCTTTAATTTAAAGACCCTTGCTCCCTTCGGTCTCAACGTAGACTTTGATTTGAAGCCATTCTTGTGATTATTGTGATTTTGCTATTCATTGTAAATGTTTGTGGGCCTATGTAGCCAAGTTGTATCTATGATCGTATGTTATCTATTCATGTTTTTTGTATGTTCTGTTTATCTGTGAATTAACCAATGCTCTCAGGCCACACCCAGCCATGAATACAGACACCTGCGTGTGTCCTTTGACACTATATAAACTAGTGAACCGCAGTGTTTGTCATTACACCCTTATGAAGACAGCTTGTCTGTCGAAATGTTGGTTATTAGGTTATTAAATTATTGCATCTGAGCTCCTAGAGTGTGCGGCTCTCCTTTTCTCTTTTGAGTCTGTAATACCAACATGTTTCAAGCAGACCACCAAAGTCCCTGTGCCCAAGAACACTAAGGTAACCTCCCTAATTGACTACCGACCCGTAGCACTCACGTCTGTAGCCATGAAGTGCTTTGAAAGGCTGGTCATGGTTCGCATCAACACCATTATCCCAGAAACCCTAGACCCACTCCAATTTGCATACTGACCCAACAGATCCACAGATGATGCAATCTCTATTGTGCTCCACACTGCCCTTTCACACCTGGACAAAAGGAACACCTACAGTGGTGTGAAAAAGTGTTTGCCCCCTTCCTGATTTGTTATTTGTTTGCATGTTTGTCACACTTAAATGTTTCAGATCATCAAACAAATTTAAATATTAGTCAAAGATAACACAAGTAAACACAAAATGCAGTTTTGAAATGAAGGTTGTTATTATTAAGGGAAAACAAAATCCAAACCTACATTGCCCTGCGTGAAAAAGTGTTTGCCCCCCTGTTATAACACAACTCAACTGTGGTTTATCACACCTGAGTTCAATTCCTCTAGCCACACCCAGGCCAGATTACTGCCACACCTGTTCTCAATCAAGGAATCACTTAAATAGGACCTGCCTGACAAAGTGAAGTAGACCAAAAGATCCTCAAAAGCTAGACATCATGCCGAGATCCAAAGAAATTCAGGAACAAATGAGAAAGAAAGTAATTGAGATCCATCAGTCTGGAAAAGGTTATAAAGCCATTTCTAAAGCTTTGGGACTCCAGGGAACCACAGTGAGAGCCATTATCCACAAATGGCGAAAACATGGAACAGTGGTGAACCTTCCCAGGAGTGGCCGGCCGACCAAAATTAGCCCAAGAGTGCAGCGACGACTCATCCAAGAGGTCACAAAAGACCCCACAACAACATCCAAAGAGCTGCAGGCCTCACTTGCCTCAGTTAAGGTCAGTGTTCATGACTCCACCATAAGAAAGAGACTGGGCAAAAATGGCCTGCATGGCAGAGTTCCAAGACGAAACCACTGCTGAGCAAAAAGAACATTAAGGCTTGTCTCATTTTTGCCAGAAAACATCTTGATGATCCCCAAGACCTTTGGAAAAATACTCTGTGGACTGACGAGACAAAAGTTGAACTTTTTGGAAGGTGTGTGTCCCATTACATCTGGCGTAAAAGTAACACTGCATTTCAGAAAAAGAACATCATACCAACAGTAAAATATGGTGGTGGTAGTGTGATGGTCTCGGCCTGTTTTGCTGCTTCAGGACCTGGAAAACTTGCTGTGATAAATGGAACCATGAATTCTGCTGCCTACCAACAAATCCTAAAGGGGAATGTCCATCTGTTCGTGACCTCAAGCTGAAGCGAACTTGGGTTCTGCAGCAGGACAATGATCCAAAACACACCAGCAAGTCCACCTCCAAATGGCTGAAGAAAAACAAAATGAAGACTTTGGAGTGGCCTAGTCAAAGTCCTGACCTGAATCCTATTGAGATGCTGTGGCATGACATTAAAAAGGCAGTTCATGCTCGAAAACCCTCCAATGTGACTGAATTACAACAATTCTGCAAGGATGAGTGGGCCAATATTCCTACACAGCGCTGTAAAAGACTCATTGCAAGTTATCGCAAACGCTTGATTGCAGTTGTTGCTGCTAAGGGTGGCCCAACCAGTTATTAGTTTGTAGGGGGCAATCACTTTTTCACACAGGGCCATGTGGGTTTGGATTTAGTTTTCCCTTAATAATAACAACCTTCATTTCAAAACTGCATTTTTTGTTTACTTGTGTTATCTTTGACTAATATTTAAATTTGTTTGATGATCTGAAACATTTAAGTGTGACAAACATGCAAACAAATAAGAAATCAGGAAGGGGGCAAACACTTTTTCACACCACTGTATGTGAGAATGCTATTCATTGACTACAGCTCAGCGTTCAACACCATAATGCCCTCAAACTCATCACTAAGCTAAGGACCCTGGGACTAAACACCTCCCTCTGCAACTGGATCCTGGACTTCCTGACGGGATGCCCCCAGGTGGTAAGTGTAGGGAACAACACATCCGCCACGCTGATCCTCAACACGGGGGCCCCTCAGGGGTGCGTGCTCAGTCCCCTCCTGTACTCCCTGTTCACTCATGACTGCATGGCCAGGCATGACTCCAACACCATCATTAAGTTTGCAGATGACACAACAGTGGTAGGCCTGATCACCGACAACGACGAGACAGCCTATAGGGAGGAGGTCAGAGACCTGGCTGTGTGGTGCCAGGACAACAACCTCTCCCTCAACGTGATCAAGACAAAGGAGATGATTGTGGACTACAGGAAAAAGAAGAGGACTGAGCACGCCCCATTCTCATCGACGGGGCTGTAGTGGAGCAGGTTGAGAGCTTCAAGTTCCGTGGTGTCCACATCACCAACAAACTAACATGGTCCGAGCACACCAAGACAGTCGTGAAGAGGGCACGACAAAACCTATTCCCCCTCAGGAGACTGAAAAGATTTGGCATGGGTCCTCAGATCGTCAAAAGGTTCTACAGCTGCACCATCGAGAGCATCCTGACTGGTTACATCACTGCCTGGTATGGCAACTGCTCGGCCTCCGACCGCAAGGCACTACAGAGGGTAGTACGTACGGCCCAGTACATCACTGGGGCCAAGCTTCCTGCCATCTAGGACCTCTATACCAGGCGGTGTCAGAGGAAGGCCCTAACAATTTTCAACGACTCCAGCCACATTTACATTTACATTTACGTCATTTAGCAGACGCTCTTATCCAGAGCGACTTACAAATAGGTGCATTCACCTTATAGCCAGTGGGATAACCACTTGACAATGTTTTTTTTTTTTTTTTTTTGTGGGGGGGGGTTGGAGTAAAGGGGGGGGGTGGGGGTAGAAGGATTACTTTATCCTATCCCAGGTATTCCTTAAAGAGGTGGGGTTTCAAATGTCTCCGGAAGGTGGTGAGTGACTCCGCTGTCCTGGCGTCGTGAGGGAGCTTGTTCCACCATTGGGGTGCCAGAGCAGCGAACAGTTTTGACTGGGCTGAGCGGGAACTATGCTTCCGCAGAGGTAGGGGAGCCAGCAGGCCAGAGGTGGATGAACGCAGTGCCCTCGTTTGGGTGTAGGGACTGATCAGAGCCTGAAGGTACGGAGGTGCCGTTCCCCTCACAGCTCCGTAGGCAAGCACCATGGTCTTGTAGCAGATGCGAGCTTCAACTGGAAGCCAGTGGAGTGTGCGGAGGAGCGGGGTGACGTGAGAGAACTTGGGAAGGTTGAACACCAGACGGGCTGCGGCATTCTGGATGAGTTGTAGGGGTTTAATGGCACAGGCAGGGAGCCCAGCCAACAGCGAGTTGCAGTAATCCAGACGGGAGATGACAAGTGCCTGGATTAGGACCTGTGCCACTTCCTGTGTAAGGCAGGGTCGTACTCTCCGAATGTTGTAGAGCATGAACCTACAGGATCGGGTCACCGCCTTGATGTTAGCGGAGAACGACAGGGTGTTGTCCAGGGTCACGCCAAGGCTCTTCGCACTCTGGGAGGAGGACACAACGGAGTTGTCAACCGTGATGGCGAGATCATGGAACGGGCAGTCCTTCCCCGGGAGGAAGAGCAGCTCCGTCTTGCCGAGGTTCAGCTTAGTCATAGACTGTTCTCTCTGCTACCACATGGCAAGCGGTACCGGAGCGCCAAGTGTAGGTCCAAGAGGCTTCTAAACAGCTTCTACACCCAAGCCATAAGACTCCTGAACATCTAATCAAATGGCTACCCAGACTATTTGCATTGCCCCCTCTTTTACGTTGCTGCTACTCTCTGTTTATTATCTATGCATAGTCACTTTAATAACTCTACCTACATGTACATATTAACTCAATTACCTCGACTAACCGGTGCCCCCGCACATTGACTTGGTACCGGTACCCCCTGTATATAGCCTCGCTATTGTTATTTTTACTGCTGCTCGTTAATTATTTGTAACTTTAATTATTTGTATTATTTTATATTGTATTTTTTTGTGTGATGTTTTTTGTGGTATTCTTTCTTAAAACTGCATTGTTGGTTAAGGGCTTGTAAGTAAGCATTTCACTGGTTGTATTCGGCGCACGTGACAAATAAAATTTGATTTGATTTATAGCGCTGTACACTCACATCCATTCTGACTGCTAGTGTAGAGACTATAGCGCTGTACACTCGCATCAATTCTGACTCAGACAAACAGACCTGACTGGCTGTCACTATGAGAGACACCCTCTCTCGGTCTCTTTGTCTGTTTTCTGTTTCTTCTCTCTCTATCTTTCTCTCTGTTTATCTCTTCCTTTCCCTCTTCATCTCTCTTTTTCACTCGGTTTCTATCTCTCTCTTTCTCTACCCCTCATTGCTCTCTCTCTCTCTGTGACATGAGTGACTATAGAGTTCATATTCAGTGAAAGGAAGACATGAAACCCAGCGTAGCTATCAGAGATTATTAAAGAGATGGGTTATATGTGTCTAGGTGTTTGCACCCTTAGCGGAGTTGCCAACAACCAGATGCATCCGGTTTTCAGGGATACAGCTAATTCAACATAGCTTCCCTTTGTCCTTAAAACCGGATGTGGGAACTCTGCTCAGGCGTTTCTTTTATGCCTGCTACGTTAGGTTAAGTTGTTTGTAGCCGATTCCCTTTAAAGCTGAGTTTGTAGCTGATTCCCAAACAGGCTTTTGTCATATGGATCAATCAATGTGGGTTGAACACAGTTTTTCCCACCAGTATTCGATAAAATGCAAAGAAGACTATTCGCTATATAGTGCACTACTTTTGATCTGGGCCCATAGGGCTCTGGGTCAAAGTAGCACTATTAAATAGGAAATAGGGTGTGGCAATTACGCTGAGAATCCGCAGTTTTACTTTTAAATGTATGCTAAACAAACACGTCTGTAGACATTGAA